>NW_015114699.1:0-55012 GCF_001443285.1 Poecilia latipinna | reverse complement strand
GCGACCTGACCCCGGATAAGCGGAAGAAAATGGATGGATGAATGGATGGATGTTTTTTTTTTTAAAAAAAAAAAACAGCAGCCTGCTCACTTTGTTAAACCTTTTTGCATACAGAAACTATCTTATGATTAACTGGATTATATATAAGAATATATAAGAATAATTGTAATAACAGAGTTAAGCCTTGAACAAACTGATTTAAAACACAGAAAAGGAGTCAGACAAAACTAGTAGGCTAAAGGATTTAAATATTTATTTCATTAAAAGTTTGAAACATTAATGCAAATAAACAGATATATTAGACCTTTAGAAATGTAATAATATGATAATTTAAACTTTTTTATAACTAACATGTATTTATAATGGTTTTTATTAAATAATAAATGTTACAGAGCTTGATTATAGGTTAAGTATCCCACAGTGACAGCACACTTTAATGTTCAGCTTCCTGTGCAAAAGTCCTAAATTTGATATTATAAGGCAAAAACAGTCTAAAAAGATTAAAAACTATACAAACACCATTTAAAGATAGAAGGTGGCACAGTTTACGCTGACATTATCTAGGAAGGCTTATAAGGGTGTACAAAACACATTGGTGTTGGTCCCAGTATAGATTACCATTGGCTATTATAATTAGACTTTACCTTGGTTTGTCCTAAAGAGGAGGAGTCTAAAGGGAAAAGATCAACCCAAACCTCTGAGGGTCTCCACATTCATTTACTGAATGGCTACAGTTATAGTATAGGCAGCACAGGCTATATTCATATATTAAAGTTTGTTTTTTCAACACACTGAAGTCAGCGTCCGACAGCACTTGGCTGGGCTATTTTACTGCATTTAACAAGTCAGGAATACCTTTGATCTACTCTAGTTGGAAACTTAAAATCTCAAATGTACCTTTTTTTCACCCTAGAACACCTTATATGGGCTACAGCTAGAAAATTACACCACCAAGAGAGCTCAGACTTTTACAGCATTATTCTGCACTAAAGGACAGATACTTTGTTATCAGTGAAACTTTTCTTCAAACCTTTTACAGAAGAAAAAGTTTGTAGCATCTTACATTTCAGATCCAGCTTTATGATTACATACCTAGACAGTTGAACATGAAGACAACTATGCTGCTCTAAAGATATAATCTAGAAACATAATATGTTGGGATCTTTGGAACATGAAACCTTATTTGTTTACGGTCCAAAAATAATTTGCATGAGCTCCAACTTGAAAATTGGATCACACAGAGAAAGTATGGACTCGTCCAGGCTCGTCGGTCGTCAGTGTATAGTAATTATAGGTTTTAATTATTAAATGAACCTAATTTAAAGTGATACTGAGCCAAAATGAAGCTTTAAAATGAGGTTTTTTAAAAGTTGTTTTTACAACTGGGTTCACATATGAAAAAACATATTTTATTCAGATGTGAGCTGTTTAAGTGGTGTACTTTTCAACTTTTCAACTAAATAAGTTGGTCTTATGGAAAAAAAAAGCCTTCAATTGACTCTTTTTGGAGTCTTAGCAAATTTGAATCAGAAATTACACATAGTGCAACCATTAATGTAAAAATGTTCTATAAAATGTCAGGAAGGAAGTCATGTAAACTGGTCTCAAGCAAAATAAATAAATAAATTAAACAAACAAAAATAAAACAAAACCTTACAACAGCTCTATATTTTCTGCATTTTCTGAAACTGAGTTTCAGAAAATCCTCCTATCATACACTGTATCAGCAGTGTAGGGTTGTTCTCTATAGGATTTAATTGTCCAGGTTTTGTAATCTTCACGCCGGAGCCCAGGTTAGATGGTCTCTGAGCAAAAAAAAAAAAAGAGAGAAATGTCTCTCTGTTTTTAGAGACAAACAATTAGGACTGCAAAACCACAGCTTATATTTTCATAAAATTTGTCTTAGAATAGTCATGTCCTGGTTTGAGCTGTCTATGTGGCATAATTTATCAAACGTGATCCAGTTTGAAAATTAGCTTAGTGATGTCAAAACAAACCTCAAAATAGTTTCTTTTCTTTATTATTTTTGTTTAAACTGAATCAACCAATCAGAAATTATGTTTTACATAATCTGTATTTAATGTTTTTTTTTTTTATGAATTAAATACAGGCTTCGTAAAGCTAGAATAATCGTCTTGGTCGTATGATTTGTGACGGGTTCTCGTGTAAAATAAACCTTAAAATTGCTCATTCATGACATTTCACAAAGGTTTCACAAATCCCAACTTGTATTTGATAGACTGCAATAAATCTAAAATAATCTTGGTGGAATCTGACCATCCTTATTATTCAGATTTATGACGGCTGGGGTCGTTAAATGCAGCGGAATAGCCCTTTAGTGTAGTGGGTTTCTCAGTTATCTGGGTCTCCTCTGCTCCATACCGTTAGGCAGAAACCCTGCAATGATCGGTACCGGCCATATGAGAGCAGCAACACTCCACACGATGATGACCAGAGTCATGAAACAAGCCACAAGTGTCGACTCGATGGGCTTCCTGTTCAGCCTCCAACTTTTGTCCCCCCTCAGCTCGTCCAGGCTGAAATCCACGCAGCAGAAAGCCACCTGGTCCCCGCTCTGCTGTCCCTTCGACCGGCCCTGGCCGAAGCGGCGGTACCGGGACATCCCGCAACCCACGCACAGCCTCATCTCCTGCTGACCCCCGGTGACCCCGAGGTGCTCGATCACCACGGGTGAGATGGCCCGGTTGAAGGAGGCGGAGAAGAACGCCCGGCCGTGGTTGTTGGTGGTGTAGACGAGCACGTCACACTGGAAGCCGAAGCTGCTGTCCCAGCGGGCCACCAGCGAGGTGGGCAGCAGCCTGTGGACCGTCACGTTGCACTGGGACTGCGCGGGAGCGAGGCTCTGCAGCGGGGATGCTTCGGGCGAGGCGTCGCTCTCCTCCACGGACCTCTTGGAGAAGCGCACGTCCACCTCCAGGTTGGCCAGGAACCTGTTGGAGGAGTTGATGGGCGGCAGGAGGAGGTCCTCGTCGCTCCAGCCTCGGCATGGCGGGAGAAGTGCGGCCACCGCGGTCAGAGCCAGCAGGAGGGTCCCGGAGCTGTTCAACATGGCACAAGGCGCGTCTCTCCGGCTCGCATGGTGCTTCGAAGAGCCTCGGACGGCAGGCGGGAAGGAAGGGCAGCGTGCAGAAACGCTTAACGCGTGTGATTTCTTTTTAAATAAACGGAGCTCCCAGAGGAGAAATTCATTCGCAACGAACCCGTCCAACTCTCGCCATATGCGCGCATCCTTCCTCCCTGGAAATATCTTTTCCCGCTGTCTGGCTCTCCAAACCCAGCTCTGTGCGCTCTGAGCTCGGCTCTGCCACTTCAGGTGTGAGCACTGAGCACCAAAACACTGGGGAATGGTGTGGGGAGAGTCTCCAGTGCGCAGGGACAGCAGAGACGAGCGCAACACACGCCGTCCGCTTAATGACGCTGACCTGCTTTTAGAAACTTCCTGGCGGCAGAAGACCCTAATTCCTGATAGAAAAAGCAATTCATCTCAGTCTGCTGTCAGAGCCAATGGAACTGTTGCTCCATATTAGCCAGTTTATCAGCTCAAACCAGCTTTTATAGGATTGGGGGGAAACGAGCTTAGTTAGAGAAGTCCTTGAAGTCCGTCTGTGCACAGTTTCATCCTCAATTTATCAAAGCCACTCCAGAATAATACCAGATAATTCAAACCCCTCAAACTTCAGCTGTCACCACAAACATCAACACATTTCATATTTGTACACCAACGTAAGAAAGTAATTGTCAAGTGGAGCAAAAATGCTTGCTTTGCAGGATATTTTACAAATAAAAATCTGTGGCATGCACCTCATCCCCCTGAGTCACAGGAACACATTTTTCTGCTAGGGACTAAAATATATGCAAAAATGTCTTTACCAACCAAATCAAGTTAATTCAGATTGAATAGAGAGCATCTGCGAGCATGAACTTTAAATTTGCCACATATTCAAAGATGTATTGGGGTCTGGACTTTAATTGAGCCATATTAGCACATGGATATGCTTTAACCCAGTCTGTTGTAGATCTAGTAGTTCTAGTAGTAGGACAACTACTACTAGAGTAGTTGGAAAACCCAAAGATACATCTTTGGGTTGCTTTTCTCTGCAGCATGGTACTGCCGGCACTATTTTTCAATATGAAAATTGTAATGTGTGACTTGTGAGGTGAATTTATTACCCTGAATTTCATTTCAGCCTTGGAAAGAGAGCCAAGCATCATTTTCACCCAACATCGCAATCAAGTGCTACTTTCTGATGGTCCATCACACCAAATTCTAATAAAACACACTGAGTGGTGTGGATAATGTAAGAATATCTGCTGGGTATGAATACTTTTGCAGGACACTTTAGTGTTTCTGTGAAGTTGCCAAAGACGGCAGAAATGTCAGATTCAGAGGTGACTTTTCTGATAAGGTCACACCAACGAATATGCCTGGTGTTTCATTTGAGTAATTGCTCAAAACATAAGAAGATAATCCGTGTGCCATGCAGAGAAGCTTAACCTCCGACCCTTTCTTTATTCTGGATAAATTTGGTTTGCTGAGCTTCAGAAGTACATGAAAGTTTCTAAGGGAAAACTGTGCAGCTTTCACTCAATCCACCCTAAAAATAAAAGATTTAGCAGTTTTTTTCTGTACAGTTAAGGAGAAAAACAAAGTAAGTGTTTCATTAATTTGCAAATCTCAACAAACACTGGCAGAACATTATTCACTACTGGAGAAATGTTTTTCTTAAGGCAACATCTTGCATTACATATTTGAACGTTATCAAATATGAAACAACCTTGCTATCATTGGTGATAGTGTGCTGCTGCCAGTTTTGTTAAAAAGAGTTATTGTTTAACAAGGTATTTTATCACCACTGAATAAATATACATTTTCACTATGAAATTATGCTGCTGCTGCATCAAAAACAAGTTTATTTTAAGGATTTTTATTTATGTTTAACAGATGTGCAAACATTTTTGGAGAGCCCTGAAATGTAGGTGACCTGAAAAGACCATGCTCATTTGTTTTTACATGTTATATGACACAAATCTGAGAGCCATACGTTTGGTCGCAGTTATTTAAAAAAAACAAAAAAACATCTTTGTCTTTTTTCCTGGCATTTTCAAAAAAAAAAAAAAAAAAAAGAAAGTCATTTGTTTATAATCCCTTGTGTGTTCACCTGCTCTCTGCTCACAAGCTTTGTTTATGCCTGTGCTTGTCTTCATCCGCCACATTGTGCACTGAGGGGAAGCCAGACACATCAATAAACACGTGGCTTTGTCACCTGGTTGCTCTAATGCTAGCTGAAACAACATTTAGATCTTTGGTTGAACACCTGGTCAGTTTTGGCAGTGAAAGTTTCAAACTGGATTTAGTTCAACGCAAATTCAAAGGTCGGGAAATACGACGCACTTTTTCACAGCATGTCTCTTTAATGTTATTCATTCCTAAAACAGACAAATAAAACCTTTAAAAAGCAACCGCAAACTCAAATCTATCACCACGCAGCACTTAACTTCTGTTTTCCTCAAGCTGTCGTGTTTCTATTTTACCTCAGCTTTTTGAAAGGTTTTAAAGTTTTCGCTCTGGAAATAAGTGTGTTTATTTCCTCCCAACAATTTATATATAACGCATCAGAAACTATTATGAGATATTGACAGAACTGGGTCATTGACCAGGAGCCAAATCATGATGAATTATGCTGTTTCATCTTTTGCAGGCTGGGGAATTTAAATGCTACCTGGACGAACTGATTCCTTTTGTGCTACTTAAATGGTGTAATTTGCTCCGGAGTCCTGCCTCTCAGGGTTTGATGTGAGTGCCCGCTGAAGATAAAGATGCTCTGGCCTCAATTTACACCTGAAAGACCTTGTCCTCTTGTCCCAGTTTAATTATGACAGCACACTCAGCCTCCTTTTTTTTTTTTTTTTTTGCTTTAAAAAATTTACCCATTTGTTTGGTTCTCTTTCTGTAAATTCAGATACCTGTCTGTCTCTCTGAAACCCTCCCACACGCCTCCCGAACGCGGGTCCCTTTCGCATCAGATATGCTCCAGACAATGCAGCGGCGAACAGAGGAGGGAGATGTAAATGACTTCCTTGCTCATTAATTATGCTATAAAAATGTAAATTGCTTTGGTGACAAAAATGCAAATGGAGTAAGATAAAAGTCTCCCCCTGCTGAAGGAAAGTGTATGAAAGATTCATTTTCTAAAAATGTGCCTGTGTGTTCAGGGAAGCAGGCTCTGCAGCCGCTCCTCCTTGGCCTTCATCAGCTCCACATTTTGTCAGACGCTGTTGCTCTGACCCACCGGCTCTAACACACAACCGCCTTAATTAGATGTTGAGGACTGGGTTCATGCATTTCGAGAGTAGGAGTGTTAAATCTCCTGTTTTACATCCGAACCCGGTGAATCTGACGTCTACGGAGGTTTCTGTCGCACTGCAAGGCACTGAGAATTTATCACCAAGGCAATAAAGTGGTGCCCTCATCCTTTCATTAAATAATATGGGAGTTTGTTTGAATAATTAATAGTGATGATAACAAAGCAAATAATAACAATCTAATCAGAGATATTCATTTAAGATTAGCAGAAGTTGTCTAGTTTCCGAAAGGTTTAGAACGGTCTTGTCTTAAAAAGCTAAAGCAGATTGACAGAATAATATTAGGCTGTGTAATTTTAATATGCCACACGTTAGAGCGCTTTCTGCCTAATGTGTGTAGAAGTCTCCATTCTTGATGCATGAGGCCATTCCTTTTATTTTACATGCATAGTCCGGTTCAACCTCAACATCAAGGGTCAAGCAGAGATCCTGACAGAGTACTTTAACTGAGTGGGTTTAAAGATTTCCCCTCTAAACTCAGTGAAGCTAAAATACCCAAGTCCACACTTGCGTTGTGGCAGCTGCAGTAAGCAGCGTCTCATTGAGCGGAGCACGATCAGCCTCTTTAAATGTTTAGAAAGTGTACCACTGACATGTCTTAGCAACTGTGTTTTATTTTTTTTAAGGAGTAAAAAGGAGGTGAAGTGAATCTGAAACATCCTTCTTTTACCTGTGAGATCTAAACGTGACTCCTGCAGAAAATCCACCTGAAGCTGAAAGATTTCATTCGTTTGAGTCTTTTAGTTGGTTTACTTGCGCTTAATTAGAAAGTAATAACTTTTTACTGACAGTTACTATTCAGTATTTTCTTTATTTTTTTTAAACTTTGTGAGCTTGTTGTGTTACACTCTGAGTTACATAACATCTTTATTAAGGAATAGTCCAATTATTTTAGAGATTTCACTTGGACATATATTATCCGACTCTTTTATGATGCTTCTTACTCGTGACACATTTAGATTTAAATAATTTCCATTTGTATCTGATGACAAATGAGACAGGTGACTCTGAAAAGATAATAAACAATGTCAAATAAATCTAAATCTAAATGTTACTTCATTAGAGTAAAACATCTCAAGCATTACTCATTTCTCAAAAATCTATGTGAAAATCCTGTTTTCACAGGTATTTACGAGATTTATATTTGGTGATGGCTTCACTGTGAAAAATATTTGTGTGACAAAAAGCCTTATATACTCATACATTGTTAAACATGTAATTTAGAGACATTATTGCGGTTTGACAAAGATTTTAGAGATATCTGTAAATGAAAGGGTTAAAACCCATCCTGTGCGATTTCCTCTTCAGAAAGTCGTACTAGGCTGCTGGTTAATCATCACTCTTACATTCACAATAATCACTCTGGGCATAAATATTACACTAATTAGGAGTTCATTTATGCAAGCACAGAAAGGCAGTTCAAAGAAAAGTCAATTTGAAACATAATCATGGCTGAACATTGGAGTCAGTGGTGTGTTAATGGTTTAAGTGTTTGGTTTTAATGAAGTTGCACAAGGAAAAAAAATAAAACAAATCCAATTAAACCCTTAATAACTTGATTTCAAGGTGAATATAAATATTTTAATGCACAAACTACATTCAGAGGATAAAATTAGTATCATTAATGGTTGATCAGACTATTCAGTATTCACATTAGCTTGATAAATTGTGATTTAACATAACATTTTTCAGCACTTCAGAATCTTGTCATCAACTTTCACAATTACGACATAAATAAATAATAAATAACTCAAGTGTGATGGGGTTCCTGGGAGACGCAGCAACATATTCTGCTGCAACGATTCGATTTTTAATCCGAGGTGCAGCTGTGCCAGATGAAACATCAGGATAGATCACGGTGCGGCCCCAGAGATCCACCCAGATTGAGATTTTGTTTGCGACTGCAAAGCTCCTCATCTCCTTTTGTGCAATCATGCTCCTCTCTTTGCCTTCGGTCCCAGTGAGAGCAGATAAGCGAGGGGCGCACAAGCCTGTTGATGTGAAATGGGCCTGGGAAATAAAAATCACACTTATCACTTTCCCTGAAACGCGGTCAACAGCAGGCAGAGACCCGTCAGCCTGCCTGTCCTCCCTCTCTGGGAGCTGAGAGGGTGTGAGATTGCTTCCTGGGCCGGAGCCTCGGTCGGGCAGATACGGATCGAGAATCAGACTCTGGGTCACGAAAGGTCAACCTTGGACAGGTAGCGACAGGCCCGCCCTCATATGCGCTCTACCGAGAACATTGCTGCCACTGTGGCTGTGGGAGGCTGTTTGTCATCTGCCGCTCTGCTGCTGACATGCAATCGGGAAAAGGGGGTGATTACCAGCGGCTGTTTGTCATGTCGGGAATCAGGAGGCGTTCGCTAATGGAACAGAGGGGTAATTGGTTGCTTTCGGCATGATTTGTTTGAGAAACACAAGTAGGCCAGCTTGACATATGCATAATGTTGCATTCCAAAAAACAATGTTACTTTCCAGTGTAATACAGATGAAGAAAAAAAATAAAAGTGTCTTTCATTTTGTTCCATAAAAAGACAATGAAAAAGATTCATAAGGAAGAGGAACCCCGAGACAAACTGATTCCAGGTTTTATGTCAAACTTTATGCTATAAATTGTCTTAATTCATTTAAACAACCTGAGCCTCCATCTGTTTCTGCTACAGAATATAATTTTTTTCTTTACATGTCATCTTGTTAGAGCATCAATTAGAAAAATAGTGAGTGACTGACGTTAGGAGAAATCTTCACAGCATGTAGCGAGTGTCAAAAAATGTGTTAAAACAAACAAATGTTTTCAACCTGAAGCTAAAAACAACTTTTTTCTTACTCCCATAATTATGTTACAATATTTTAGTTGTTTTGAAACCCACAGTAAAATATTGGGGTAGGACAAGGAAGCCTTGGTGGGAAGATGGATTGAGCAGACAGTCCTGGAAGTGGCTCCAAAAACTGGAATGAGCTCATATTAATGTGACAGAGCGGTCTAATCAAAGTCAAGCTAAATACAATGTGAAAATGTGCAGCAAGACTTGAAAGTTAATGTTCCCAGATGCCCTCCATCCAATCTGGCTAAGATTGAGTTACTTTACAAAGAAGAAGGTGCAACAATTTCAGTCTCTAGAAGTTTGCAGTCTTTAATGCAAAGCTGGTGACATCAAAAACCCTGGTACACAATTTACCTCTGCACTTTTTCAACACTTTACAAGCAGATCTGTTATATATATAAATTCAGTTTTAAATTCACATTTCCAACTTCAGGTGGTGTCCTATTTGTTTTTTTTTCATTTGGAAATTGGTCATTCAGACTTATTGCAAATACACCAAAGAAAGAGTCAAAGAAAAACAGTGAAAAAGCTCTTAAAAGCCTAAAACATTACCAGACACCGTGGGTATCAATAATAGCAAGAAAATAAATATGAAATGTTTCTTGCGTCATGTCTGAGATTATTTTCTGAATGAAACGGTGACATGAATGCAATTATTGAAAAAAGATGGTCCCATATGTTTTCCATTGATAGACTAAGTGCAGAAGTGAGTATCAAATGAATGTCTGTATCTGATGATTTGGGGTTATATCTGGTGGGTTAGCATCTCCTCAGTGTCAGAAACCCATTTCCCTCTCATTCCGGCTCTGTATCCATGTCCTGTTGTGCCTCAGGCGAACACATATTTCTGCTCTGATATACGAGGGCAAGTCGGAGCAAAGCCCCAGGTTTAGCTCACTGATGTCAGGCGGAGGAACTTTCCTTCCCACTTGCTCCTCTTCTCTCTTGCAGTGAGGCAGCTTTAACGGTTTCTGTCTGATCAAAGGTAACACAACCACAGGGGGTTGCTTTTAGAAGCAACACGGTGATGAGAAGTTGGCTCCCTATCAAACTTGTGACGAAGACGAGAACAAACGTCCACATTTGCTTTATGCCGGAAATTGCCAAAGAGATATTCTCTCCTGCTGCAAATGCGAAACAACAAACACACGTTTTATCTTAAGTGCCCCCTTTTCGTCATGTGTTTTAAATGAGTAAACGATGCAACAAATGATGACCGATGAAAATTGATCCAAACCAACTTGGCTCTATGTTAAAAAAAATAATTGCCCCCAAAGCCTAATTGTGCCACCTCAGCAACAACTATCGTTAATATCGTTCATTTGTTCTTGAATCTTTTTTCAGAAGATTATGTTATTGTTGTTCTCTCTTAGCCTTCTACATGTTGTCAGATTCTAATAAAATGATTTACTGATTACAGGCCTCACAGTAATCAGGTGTGAGAGGGACTTTGGTGCTTCATTGTAACTTAGCTACACAGCTGACTGCACAGTTGAACAGCTGAAGAGGAAACACAGTTTTAATGAGCCTACAAACCCACAAAAATGACATGCACAAGCCAAGGAAGTAAAATTAGCAGACAGTGAGGAATAAAAAAGAATAAGACAGCAAAAACATCAAATTAAATTGCCATGTGATGTTTCAGTCTGGACAAAAACTATTTTACTTTTCTTTTTATATTTGTAGTTTGCCAAAATCAAACAAACAATAACTTAAACCTTTTTCTGTTTCACTGAAGACTATAAATTCTTCAATGATTTTGCAGCAACCAACAAAATTTCTGGTTGCTGCAAGGCAACAAATTTGCATTGACTCACTGGAATGAACAAAAACAATGTTACTCATACACGTTGATATAAGACGTGCATGAGCACTAAAAGTTAACTAAGTTGAGCTCTGGAGAAGAAAATAAACAAAATTATTAAAGAATACTGAAACTATATTATATGTATTATATGTCTATGTGAAGTAATTGGGGCAAAAAAAGAAGAAGAAAAGGAAGAAAAAGAAACCGTTGTACACTCGTGCTGTGTCAATAAAGATTATTGAATCCAAGATGGCGGCGCCCTTGGAGCAGTCGTGATGCAGAAAAACAGATCATTTATGTAGGTTTTAAATGAGAAATGTAACGTTTTGGACAAGAATAGTAGATTATATATTCCTATGACTAGAACGCGGAAACAAAGGAATCTGAGATAAAGTGGTAAGTTGTCTAAATCGTATATTTTATAAATATTTCACACCGTCTCGATTTTCTTTCCTTTCACATTGAAACCCGATTATAAACATAATGAAACAACAAAACGTCATTTCAGTTAAGTGACAAAAATATGGAAACTGGTCGAGTTAGCCCTGTCTAAGTGATAGAAGATGAATTGGAGTTTGGCTTTGTGCAGAAAGAACATGTTTGATAATGGTAAATGTGATGACCCTGGAACAGAAAAACGTTCAAAATAAACAATATTTCAGACTGAAAGTAGTGGCGAAGCCAGCAAAAATGTTATTTTATGTAAAAAAAATAAAAACTCAATAAACGTTTTTATGATTGACAATCACCTGCGGTACAGAACATAATTAATCCAGGGTAGTTGTTGTGAGATTTATATGGTCTTGTGCCTTAGCACTGAGAGTTCGAGGGTAATGAAAGCTTATGTTGCAGCATTGTACATTTTTGTGATTTGCAGTGTTTTGATTCGTCTGTGAATAAATGAGTCCCATGATAGAGAATGATGATTTTCTATTAGCTCTAGTTTTTCGATCATGGCATCACGCAGACAAACATCATCTGACTGATATTCCTATTGGCATCAAAAGTCGAGTTTCCATTTCCTGGATTTAGTTTTAAACCCTAAACTTCAGACATAAGAATGCTGTTATTAAGCCAGCATAGGTGGCACAGAAAGAACATAAAAAAGCATGAGAATACACAACAGAGACAAGAGGAAAAACTGCAAAAATTTAAATAAATTGAACATTTCAGTATGAATCAAAAGTTAAACAAAAAGTGTGTTGAAAGGGCAGGCGAGAGAAAAAAATCAGTGAAAAGATCAGTTTATTGTTTACAAGCAACTGATTTGAAAGATTAGGTATGAAACTCTGCCTTGGTCAGGTCAGATTTCCTGTTGTTTACTTTCAATTTCACTCTTTGAAGAGTTCATGTTAGGAGAGATTGTTTTTATGGTAGAATCTCATACAAAAAAGGAGAAATGTGTTTCTTGGGAAATATTAAAATACCTATTTAACTGACATTGTGATTGATTGTGTATTTGATTAATTAACCAGAAGAGCAGATTCTCTCCAGTTTGTTTTGTGTTTGTGTTTGTTGCACTGTGATGTTTTGAGAAAAGCAAATAATGATTTATTCTAAAAATAATAAAAATATTATGGCATTGGTTTTTCAGGATGTTTAGTAGAGTCCAAAACTCATTGTGAATTGTCATACACATGGCAGTCTTTAACATGATAAGTCATTTTCTTTTGATAATGAAAAAACAAGGGAAATATAGCAACAACAACAACAAAAGACCCAACTGAATATAGTCCAGTGTTTCCATTAATTTTATAGATATAAAAATACTTTTTACCTCATATAAATTATGTCTTTGGACACAAATCGGTGCTTTTTAAGGGAATGAAACGTGCTATTAGGGAACAGATGACTGCAAAAAGATGTTAGCAGCTGTAAGGAAGCCATTATGATGATCTGACCCCAACATGTACTGATGATCTGAGTGTTTGCAGAAGTTTTCAGTCCCTCTTCTCTGGAGACTCCCGAATGGATGTGCCCAGTCACCATAGAAACATCATCTCCATCTCTCGCTCCAGCCCACTCACTCAGAGATGTGCCCAGACTCGAGTGCTCAGCTCTCCCAGCTGCAGTTTGATGCTGCAGCGCTGTTTGCTGTGATGTTGAGCTAATACTCCAGGGAGTTTTAGTGGGAGGAGAAAAAAAAAAAAAAAACATTCCCACCAGCAGGTGTTTGGAGGGTGATTTTTAATGCTCATCTGGTTGAAAAAAACTGAGTTTTAACCTCAGGAGAGTTGTCCTCCCTTCAGGCTGGTCAGATTCCATTTATATAAGATCTGAGTGAAAGCAACATCTGGCCTGTTAAAAGTCTAAAAAATAATGTTACTGAAAGGAGGTTTAACTCTGTTTTTGAATGAAAGAAGGGAATTTATTGACTCATAGCTCTCTTTTTTTCTAGTCTTATATTCCCATAACAGTAGAATCACCTTCTCCTCCCCAGCTTCAGATAATCAGTTGTAATTCTTGTATATGTATCTCATTTACATCTTTATCTCAGCTTGTTGTCAGGGAGGGCTGATTGTCCGCAGCTCTAAAGGTCTTGTCGTCTGAGATCCAGGCGTCTCTGCTATGAGATTATTCCCTCCACAGGTCAGGTTAGCAGCACTTCTGAAGTTCAGTGGAGGAGGAGGAGGAAGAGGGTACGGATATTGTTGTGGGTTGCCTTAGAAACCATGTTTTTGTTCACATCTGACCGATATGGTTGTGGAAGAAATCAAGTTCATATCAAACAGATTTTTGAACTTGTAGATGGAATTGTGACCTACATGGTATCATTTAAAATTATAGTTCAGGTTAAAATCTAAAAATCTAGGTTTTAGCCAGGCCCAGCTAATTTCTTTGGAAAAAATTTATTTCTTTTTTTAGACAAAATGTCAACCAAAGTGCTGTACAGTACATCGACAGCAATAACATGAAAAATCTACTAAATTCACTGAAAGTTACACAACACTGGGAGAATTATGCATGCATTTAGTGTTAAAAAAAGACATGCAAAAGGCCAAAATTAATTTAAAACCTTAAAAGACATAAAATCATTGTCTCAAGAATTAGAAACTAAAAAAATCTGTGAGTTTCAGTGAGAGAAAAGGCTTCTGGCTTGTGACCTTGCTTTTTGACCTGTATTCTCTAAAGAGAAAACTGAAGGTCGTTGTTGCTTGTAGAACACGTCCATCCACAAAGCTGTGGACAAAAAACATTTTCAGACTGATGTTAAAAAGGTGCAGTGTGAGTTTTAGGTGATCCTTTGTAACCTTTTTCCAAACTATGGCTTTAGCAGAAGGATGTCAGGAGTCCAATCAAAGGATGTCTGAATTTCATTTTAGATTAGACAGCAAGAAAACCGAAAGGTGGTATCAAAACAATAGCTGCCTCGACAAAATATTAGTTCAAAGGTGTAACTGTAATTGCAACACTTAATATAAAAAAAAATAATATTAATACATTTTCTTCCAATTTTATTTCTTTGGTTTTAATTAAGTTTTATATTGATTCCCATTTTGTTTTTGTTCTTTTTTTCCCCACATCATAAAGCTCTTTATTTGAACTGGATTGTGTATGATATGCTGAATTTCAGGCAAGGGCTGCTTTCATTTGACTTAAATGGAAAACTGTCATTCAGTTCTCTGATCGGTCTGTCCAGGGCGCCGCAGTGACGCAGAGCCATAATCACATCAGAGCAAATAAACCTCTCATTTCACAAAAAAAAAAAGAAATCCCACGCTGTTGTGTGACTGACATGGTGTGAAAACCGCCAACTGTTACACAACAACAGCAGCGGTGGAAAAAAACAATCCTGTGGAGAAATGAGGAGGAGAGCTGTCAGTCTTCTCAAAGCAAGAGCAAACCCATCATCTGCTCCTCAAGCCTGTAGATTTAAATAATATGAAAGTAAATCTGATTTGAGATGAAGGGATTTTTGACTTCTATGCCATGCCGCTCTGTTTATGTTTTTTTCTTTTGGCATTTTTTTGCCATCTTTACTGCTGAAATTCAGCTTTTTCCTCCTAAATATAAATGACTACAGAAGCAAAGATCAGGCTTCTACTTTTCTTTCCAGTAGCTATAACACATAAAGAGCTATTTGTGTAAACCCTGCTTTAGTCTAAACATTAATTGCACAAGAATTTGCCAGTAAAAGAGAGAAACGGGCTCCGGGTATTTGTGAATTTCACAGAACAAGATTGGCTTACAAGGTTAGTCCTGTTTACGCATCAAAGTAAAAGTCCCTGGGCTTTATCTGATAAACTCAAAACAAAGAGCATCAAAGAACATGCTTGCTAAGTCATTTACATAATGTAAAAATGTTTTTATTTTTCATGTATTTAATAAACAGGAAAAAAAAGAAGCAGTTTTTTCATATTTTTTTCTTTCTTTTTTTTTGGCCCACCGACTACCAGTCAGAGCCAATCAGGAGAAAAGTGTGAGAGTGAAGAGTGCTTCATTATGACTGACAAGTGACATTGAAACTGCAAGCTAATATGAAATATTTCCAACTTAACGCCTACAGACATGAGCAGGAGTGGAAAAACCTTTGTTTATTTTGCTTTCAATAAATAAAGAGACATGGTTCGTCCACTTCCTTCTTCCCTTCCTTTCTTCCTTTCCTTTCTTCCTTATATAACAACGGGCGGTGTGAAAAAGGACAGGGACTTAATCAATGCAAGCTTATGACCTGGGTTTACTGGGAATGCCTGACTTCTTCCTTAATTGTGTCATACCGACACATGACCGATTGTTATCAATCGATCATGTAAACCTGCAAACCAGAACTATACTGTCGTCTTGTTTTTTCTAACAAACTGCAAATTCTATTTATCCATTAGTTTCTATTAGGTTGTTTCTATTATTAGGATCTATTAGTTTTGTACCTGTTCTGAGTATCACACCTGCACATAAGTATTTGACTCAACACTCTCCAGAAGTACCAGGTTTTTTTTTACAGGCAACACTCACAACATGTCTGCCAGCTGACCTCTTGTTCTCTGTCTTTTCTTTCCTCATTTTTCTGAAGGCAGCATCATGCAGGCGTCCTTGAGGAGGCTGACTCCCGTCCCTCTGTGTGCAGTCCAGCCTTGTCGAAGCAGAGCTGCTCTGTGGAGCTCAGCGCTCCGCTTCCTGTCCCCCAGCATCCGCACCCTGTTCAGTGAGACGGGCGTTTGGGAAAACGACTATCGACCCGAGACCAGGCGCAAAGTAGAAGAATGGTGGCACTCGCGGATTATGGAGCAGTGGCGAAAGGATGCGCTGAACGCAGTAAGTGTGTAAATATGTTTTATTTATCCTGATGAAAACCTGACACAGTTTCACAATTTGTCTCGTTGTAACCACAAACTTTGTTGTTTTATTTGATTGAAGTAAAAGGAAAATTGTCCATTTCACAGTTTTAAAAGTAAAAATGTAAAATTAACGGTGTGTTTTTGCATTTTGCCCAGTTTACTAATTTTTTTTAAAAGTGCTAATACAATTGCCTAAGGAATTTGGTCATCTTAGCATAAATCCAACTGTTCTGTGAAGGCCTCAAAGCATTAATCAGAGTTGTAGGGAAGATGTTTATGGTGACTGTGGAGGAGCTGCAGAGATTCACAGCTCTACTCACAGCTGTTAGTCGTACACTTCACAGTTTGCAGAGAAAGGTAGTTTTGCAAGGTCTTGTTTTTCTAAACCTCATGAACAATGAACACATTTCCAAAACTTAAAAAAAGGTCTTTAGAACATATTTTTGTCATCAACTAAGAAAAAGTCCGAAACAAAATACGTTTAATTTCCACTGTGAAACAGGCATCTATCTCCCGTTGTGAGACTAAGCATCAGCTGTTTGGGGGAAAGTGACAAGAACAAGAAATTTCTTTCACTTCATGATTCTGGCAGAAGAATGAAATGTTGGGTACATCCTGGCTGGGAGGCTTGTGTGTGAGCAGGTTTTTGTCATCTTGTTGCCAAATTAGAACAAAATAACATTTGCTTTCCTGAACAAATTGTACAGAGAAACTATCATGTCTGTTCATGTAAACCTTCTTTTTTAGTCATCATTTTAACAAGAATATCAGTGGAATAATTCCATCTGAGTCAAGTGACTAGCAGCCCTGACCCTATTGTTTAGTACTAATCAGAAATAATTATCATTGTCAATTTGGTAAGCTTTAGTTTGCATTGAAACAACACATTTTTAAAAATAATTTATAGTTAAATCAGTTTGAGGTTCTATTTATCTCAAAGTTGTTGAAAAAAAAGTCTCCTTTTGGGCTGTGGAGAGAAATATTTCTTGTGAAATGGCACTGTTTTTATTTTTGCAATCCTTTTCTGTTACACTTGTGCTCTGCGCCTATTTCTGCTAAAGTACCCACAGATCCTGTGAGCTGTGTTTTGACAGTCTGCTCTAGAGCTAATTTTGCAAGAGAGCAAATGCAGAATAAATTGAAAGTACTCATTTTTATTTGCCACAGAAAAAGTTGATTTGATTTTTAAAAAATCCTTTAAAGTACTTCTTTAATATTGTTTTCACCTTTTTCTGAATACTGTTCAATATATTTCAGTTCTATGTTAAATTGAATTTTGATGTAGTGGCTTTCAAGTGAATACAAATAAACCTGTTTAACCACATTATGTTTGCTTGTTTAATGGCATCACATTTCAAAAATAGACATTCATAGGATGTGTTTGTCATTTTCTTTTTCTTGAGCCTCCCTGCTTTCACCCCTGTTTGTACAGTGGACACAACCCTGTTAAATGTCAGACTTTTATCTGAAATTTAAACCACAATAAATCAATTTTACATCCCCAGTGATATGGATATCATGCTCAGTTCAGCTGAGAAACAGACAAAGTGTAGAGAGGGAAATATTAAAAAAATGTTGCATCAACCTGGTGACATACATCTGCACACCGCTGACCTACTAATTTCTTTAAGTACCTTTTGGTCTCAATTCATAATTCAGCCTCTTTCAGCCTAAACTGTCTTTGATTATAGTGCTTCTGATCCACCTGATGTGTGTGATACTGCAGGAATTTCTGGTTATTACTCCTTCATGTATATTTTCAGTAGATAAAATAACATCAGGCTTATATAGTTCTTTTCAGGACCTTTTCAGGAAATGTTTTACATGAAATCAGTCATTCCCATTCACGCACACAGTCACACAGTATTCTTCAAAGTAGATGATATAATAAGCAATACAAAATGGCATTACTCATCAAAAACTTCACTTGTCTGTTAGTAATTGTGCTTTTCAGCTTCACAATGAGCTCTAGCTTACAACTAAATTAATAAAAGCGACTTCAGATGAAGAAGAACATGAAAGTTTTGGAACTGAATCTGAGATAAAGTCCTAATTTAAAGCTCTTTTCTAAGGAATAAAGGGGACATTTAAGATCTGATACGCCAACACACTCCCACTAAAATAGTATAAATTTTCAAACTGAATCAAATGATGCTTGAACAAAGTGTTAGCTAAAAAATATACACAACTGTATTTATCTTCTTTATTTTCTATATTTTTCCTGGAACATATTTGGAGTTTTTTTTTTTTTTTTATATGAATGTCATGTTAAAAGCGAAAATAGTTTTTAAATTGGAAAAACTTTTAGAAGGTGTGTGTTCACTTATTAAAACCACTCTAAATACACAGATGGTGCCTCTAAAATGACCTACTTCTTACCGACTGTAAAAAAAAAAAAAAAAAGACTGTCACAAACCAAGCTTGTAGCGATCGATAGGGTTTTTCTTTTTTTTAATGCTGCTGACATTTTGGTCTGCAGTTGAGAAGAAAAGCACAGACACACTTGACGGTATTAAACATGACATGTGGCTTGTGCATGCTGCCTCACTGGCTTTCTGGGCCAGTCAATAGAATCGCTCCACAGTTAATGGAAATTGTTTCACCTCGGTTTTTTTTTTTTTTTTTCTGGTAAATGAAACATCTGATGTGAAAAAGATGCATTTTTGTTTTACCAGACGTAACTATGGCGAGATCTTCCACCTGTTTCCACATTTATGTATTTTATTTAGTTAATTTTTCCCTAATCTCTCACAGGCGTTTGGGTCCCGGTAGCTCGTCACAGGCTGATTATATGTCCTAATGCTCCGAGTGTGTGGCTGTCTAGGCAAAGCTGACAGTGATTAAGTGCATTTATGACAGGGCGCTGGCTCTAATTAATTTATTGAAAAATTCATGAGTCAGGTTTCCTGTAATCACGTATAGCTGGGTGGAAGTGGTCCTCGCTGTGCTGCCATAGAAACCGTGTTGTGATTGTAAACCATCCATTATCTGCCACCGTTTAGACACTATAATCAGCCGCTGTGCGAGCCTCATACGGTAATACAGTCAGTGGCCCTCACTCTGAATATGATGAGTTATTACTGGCATCCTCACCTCAGCCACTTAATGCAGTCTCATCCACATACAGATCCTTCAAAGTCAGGCCAGCTTTAAGCTGCTCTTGTCTCTGTATCTTTTTTTTTTTTTTTTTCTCCACAGTATTCCGTCAAGAAGAAGTTTTATGTCCTCTCTATGTTTCCATACCCATCGGGGCGCCTTCACATGGGGCATGTGCGAGTGTACACCATCAGCGACACCATTGCTCACTTCCAGAGAATGAGAGGGCATCAGGTATGTCTGCTTTTGTCCACATGTGTTCACTATTATTACCCCAGTCATCCCTGAAACACGCCAGGCACTCCGAGCAGCCGCAGCTCAATGCCAGCCAGAGATATCTCATGTTGTCAGGGCACAAATATTCTGCCTGTGTGACACACAAGGAGCGGAGAGCCAATGTTGATGTGTCTTCCTGGTAAAGCTCAGATCTAAGCAACTGGAAATGAAAAAAAAAAAAAAAATATTGAGTCACTGATTAAACTCTTTCAGGAGAAAACAGGTTAATTGCAGATTCGGGAGGTTTTTTTCATCATTGATCTCACAAGGTTCAAGGATATTTTCAGATTCAAATTATTCTCGAAAAGATCTTAGATGAGGTATTTGCAGTTGAAACCAGATATTTACATACACTTTGTTTAAAGACACGTAGCCTGTTTTTTTTCATTGTCTGACATTCAGTTGGACTAAATGTTTGCTGTTTCAGGTTAGTTAGAATAATAGAAAAATCATTTAAGATTTTTTTGTTTTTGCAATTTTTTTCAGTTTTTTAGAGCTACACAGCAGGAGAGCAAACTTTGATGCAGTGTGTGTGTGCGTGTGTGCGTGTGTGCGTGCGTGCGTGTGTTGTATTGACTTCTCTTTACAAATGGCAGATATAAGCTTTTGGGCTGATTCCTGTGTTGTTGTGATTCTACTAAATTTCTGTGAAAGGAACTCTTCATTCAGGCAAAATAAAAATACAAATTTAAGAATGAAAAGCAGCCTCTTCAAATTAATGTTTGAGTCTTGAGTTTGACTCATTAGCAATGGAGAGAAATTCATCTGCCACTCTTTGGCCGGTCAGTGAAGCCAGGGCAGCTCTGATGGCATCTCACTGAAAAAAACAATGAGAGCAATTTAATGATTAAGTGAGAAACATTTAACAGCTCCAATATTTTCTGCAATTTGCTGCTTTAATTTGTTCTTATAATTTAAAAGGTGCAGTTAGTTTTGCAGTCATGACATAAACTGCAGAGTTGAAAGTACGCATATTCCCATATCCTGAATGTAAATGTTTATTATTTAAGCCTTCAATTGCTGTATTTTTATTTCAGTTTTAATTTTATATTTGAAGCTATCATATTGTGTCTTCATGCCTGAAAGTATTTATTCACAGAACATAGTCAATTTGACTATTTTTTTTAGTTTAGCTAAAAAATATATATTGAATATTTATGTAATACAGTTTTACCATTTGAAGCTGCTATTGTCAGATCCATAAAGAGGAAAACTGAGCTGTTTTCCTCTTTGTCTACAGCTGCAGGGTGTTGAAACTGAAAGACCTCAGAACTTCTGTGGCAATTTTACTTTTACTCTTGTGTATTCGTTTCCTTTTGGTTTTCAGTAGGTGTGTAAATTAAGGCAGATCCATACTCTTGAGCTAAAGCCCTCTGGTGTCTTAATGACCAGACTAGTTAAGATCAAAGTGCTTCAGTCCACAGCTCTTTTTGCTCTCTGTTTGATTCCACTTACCGGCTGCTGTCGATGGCGCTGAGGCCAGCCACTGCAAGGTCAGGTTGGTGGCTGTTTTGCAGGAACACACTTCTACTTCGATCATTGCTCATCTAAACAACCACTGGTCCTTGCTTTTAGCCAGACAACAAACTGCTATGTGAAAAAACTGCTCCGAAAAGCTTTGCTCCATTGAGATTTTACATCAAATGTGCGTTTATCCGTCACCTGCTGAGA
The DNA here is from genome assembly GCF_001443285.1 of Poecilia latipinna. Lineage (NCBI taxonomy): Eukaryota > Metazoa > Chordata > Actinopteri > Cyprinodontiformes > Poeciliidae > Poecilia > Poecilia latipinna. The sequence continues at coordinate 33,677 of NW_015114699.1, read as the reverse complement.
GAATTCCCTTTTTCTCTGTGGGATTTCCCTGAAGGAAACTTGGTTTCACTTGATTGCTGGCTGCTCATTGGACAGCACTGCTCTTTCCCTGAGCATCTGTCTAAAAGGAAACACCGTTATGGTGTATGCTCAAAACTCCCCAATGTGTTAATTGAGAAATCTGCACTCACCTGTTGATATTCTGCTGGGTTTTTGAGGTGATGTCTACAAGTTTGTGATGTTTTGAATATGGTTTGAAGTCCTATTATAATGTGATGATAACTGATGATCAAATTTACAATGTCTTTTATTTAGCCACTGTTTGTACGGATAAATATAGTGTAATAATATGTTATCTGGAGATACACAGATCAGAATTTTCTGGCCAGTTTCGGTTCCATGGACTTCGAAATGATTTAACTTGATGACACCGCAGACATCAATGCATTTTGGCGTGCTGTGTAATTGCTGCGATACAATAAAATAGATACATCTCTTGATGTAAAATTACTTTTGTCCACTGGAACAAGTGGACACAGTAAGAATTTGCGTAGAAATGTTGGCATCTGGAAACAAGAGTGTGAAGTTGCATTTCAAAGCTAACACAGATGGAATTGAGCTGCGTGGGTGAGCGCTTTTATTTAGTACTGTCGCTCTGCAGTCACAAAACGAGTCTGCCAGCTCTCCTGGAACCCTTGTGGTCCAGAAGGCTGTGAGTTTACAGTATGTTTCCTGTCCTGGTTGGATCTGTGTCATCCGATACTACAGTAGAGCTAATTGTGGTCAACGTTAAGGTCGGGATAGGCTTTACTCTTTAAGTGTAATATGATTCATAAAGGAAAAAAACAAAACAAAATTGGCAACCTTTTCATAATAGACCTTCATAAATAGAGCCTCACTCCACTTCAGCTATTTATGCTAAATATGTAGACCTGCATTGTATCACCATAATGATGCTCTCATCGTTTTAGTATGTGTTTTTTTTTTTTATTATCATAGACTATCCTTGGCATGTGCTCTGCTCGTATTTCCCCGGAGCTTAGTGAGCCGACAGCCTCTCAGCCTTATACCATCCACCACTCGGCTTTACAAATGAGGGCCCAGCAGTTACCAAGGATACCAATTCATCTGAAACATCAGACCCGTTAGAGTCCCCGCAATGATCCTCTCCAGCCTTCGACTCATTGTCACTCTCCTTCTCCTCCACTTTACTCGCTCCTTCCAGTCCTGCGCTTTCATCTCGTTTTTCTCTCAGTGAGCAGAAAATACAGCCGAAGGGCTTGAGAAATGAGTGAAAGAGACTTCCTAAGTGTGTGTGTCAAAGAGCGAGACAAAAGCACGGACGTGTAGACGGAGCACTTCTGGACAGGGAAAACATTAATACGGAGGGCAGTGGGGCTTTGGGTGAGCAAAAGACAACATTTTTGCAAGTGATGTCTTCAGTCGAAGTGGAATAACATGAAGAAACCACAGATAAAAGATACATTACTATGGAAGGACAGGAATATAAAATAAGGTTGTAAAATGCGACCAAAAACCTGCTTTAAAAAATGTATGTAATATCCATCAATCTGTTATTCCACACAGCTGGGTCTTCTACTATTTTGGCTTGGTGTGTCTTGCTGAGACTCCAGAAGGGATAATTGCTGACGTAGACTCTGAAAAAGTGATTTCTGCTGAGCCTATCCATATGATAGCCACTGGCAGTGTGTGAAACCATGTCATGGTCTGCAGCAGAAACTATTGTACTTAAGCTGAACTCCATTTTTAGTGGCTCGGATTGCAGTAGGATCATTAACTTTAATAATCTTGTTTTCATAGAGTTCAGAAATGCTGTGATTTATTGTTGGATAAAGTGCAAATTACTAAATACACATCCTTGAAGAACACTGTCGTTCAATTTGATGAAGCACAAAGTCTTCCTGGTAGCTTCAGTTGTGTCCTTTTCTCTTTGGAGGAACCTCTCATATGGTAAACTGCTTTGGGTATGATTGTGTTTAAGTATTATTGAACTAAAAGAGAACAAACAGGGTTCTAGCTGTTCTTCTTCAGGTGAAAAATGATTGCGTTCAGGGTTCGTTTGACATGATGTGTGGAGAGGTGGGGCCATGAGCAAACTGTGGGGTTTCCAGAGAAGACGGCAGGCTGGCTTTGAATGTGTCCTATTGTTGCTTAGAGCATATTTTATCACAAAGGTCAGCATCACAGGCTTTAGTCATTGAGACAGTTTCTAAAGATTTTCTATCTGTGGAGAGATTTTGCAAAGTTTAGCTTGACTGTAATAAAAGCTTATTGGGGAAAAAAATATTTGATACATAAAATGCAGCTATAAAATCTTCCAATATTATCCAGATTAGTATTAATTTCAGTTGATTTATGTGGGCTGACTTATGATTGATTCTTTAACGAATTATTTATCCAACAGTGACAATTAATACACAGCTGAATTCCCAGGTGCTTAATCCGATGGGTTGGGACGCTTTTGGGCTTCCTGCCGAGAACGCAGCCATAGAGCGAGGTCTCGATCCCGAAGAGTGGACAAAAAGGCACGTACATTTAAGACAAAGAGTGTAAATGTCTGTTTTTCATGTGTAACTTCTTCCTCTGCTACTTTTCTGTTCAGTAACATCGAGTCCATGAGGGAGCAGCTGGACAGCCTTGGGCTCTGCTTCAATTGGGACAGAGTAAGTGGGAGATAGGAGAGGATCGGCCAAGATGTTACAAAAGACCGAGTCATGTTTGGGTCCATGTTCGTGCTACATTTACACACATAAAGAAGAGGGAACCTGAAAAAGTGTTCAAGTGCTTTTTCCACATTACAACCACAAACCTTTTTGCATTTGTATTTCATATTTATGTTACTTTGGAGTTGCTGCTGAGATCCACAGCTCAGAATTGGGAAAGCAAAAATGAAACGTAGTGCAAAAGGAACAAGGCAACTGAGAAGAAATCCATTCAGTAGCATAGGAAGCTGATGGAATAGGCAGGACTTTTAAGACCCAAAGAAATCCAGAAATGCCGCTGCTGCTTCTGTGATTAGAGGAAAAAGGAAAGTAGCTCTCTGCTGACTTCCACTTTGCACTGCGCACCTGATTTTTGGCTTTCATCAACAGGAAATCACCACTTGTCTCCCAGACTACTACAAGTGGACACAGTATCTGTTCATCAAGCTCTTTGAAGCTGGACTGGCATATCAAAAAGAGGTAGGAATGTTTTCTTCATAGAGAAATAACAAAACCAGTGGAGTGACCTGAAAAACAGAAGCCTTTCTATTATTGAGGCAGAAATCAGGCGTCCTCATTTCATTTTTAACCGTGTGGGTTTTGATCTGACTGTGTGTGCTTGTTTTTGTCCGGCATTCAGGCCGTGGTGAACTGGGACCCCGTTGATCAGACGGTGCTGGCAGATGAGCAGGTGGATGAAAGTGGTCGATCCTGGAGGTCTGGCGCTCTGGTGGAGCAGAAGCTACTGACACAGTGGTTCATCAAGACTACAAACTATGCTAAGGTTCGACTGGTTCATGTGCGAGAGCCATATTTGTAATGTGTGTGTGTGTGTTTGTGTGTAAAAACGAGCAGCGGAGCCCTCTGATAACAATCATGGCTGACACTTCAGTAGCAGCAGCTGCTGCCCTGCCTCCCTGCTTCTGTAATCAGACCCCTGGAGACCATCATCTTTAGCTCGGCCTCTCTGTTCAAAGGGGTAAATACAGGAGCAGACCTGGGGTTGGTCTGGCTGGCTGATGAAACCTAACCTTCCTGCACCGGGGTGAGCAGGCCTGCTGCAGGGAGCGAAAACTCCCTCCGGGCCGAAACGGGCACAGGGAACACTGGTTAACGTGTTTTACATGCAGCACATGCGTTTACTCTGTGAGACGTTATGTGCAGCAGAAGCCACATTAGCTGAAATGAGTGGGAGTCAACGTTTCACCCCACAATATTTGGTGCATTTGCAAGAATAAAAATAAAAAATAAAAAAACAGTTAAATATTTAGTATTTCACTCATAAATAAAGAGAAACAGAGTGGAAATTCTTGTACTTTATGACTCCAGAGATAGGTTTTAAATCTGATGCGTCACAAGAACTGATGATGCGTTAAAGTCCATGTTGTGGCTAATTATTCACAAAAAATGTCCCCTACCCACCTAAGAACTGTAATAGGGAAAATAAATCATGTTTTGCATATTTTTCATAAATAATAAAGGTCATATCAACTTATCAAACTGGCATGTAAAAAGGTAAAATCATCAAATTGGTTGAATGATTGATGAAGTTATTTAAGACGTAATGCATTATGGAAAAGATAAATTTTTTTGTCCCTAATGGCTTCAGTGGGTTGAAAGTTAAGGGTTAAACATTCCCCTGCATTGTAATGGGCCAATCAGTTTTGATAGATTCACAAAAATCTGCTAAAAAAATCACCTGGAATCAACATCAGACAAAAGCAACTTCCTCTACAACCTTGATTTCTTTTTGTCGTTTTTAAGATGATTAAAACATTCTTAGAAAATTGTGTTGTAGTGACAAAGAACAACCAAGAAGCAAAACCCAATGATTCCCCTTCCTACTAGTAAAAAAAAAAAAAGTATCCTTTTCTACAAGAAAGATTCACATTGAGTTTTTATACGCTTTGTGGTTTCATAACATATTTCACTTATTTAGACAGTAATGTTACTGTAGTTTAAATTAAAAAATAAATATTTAGCCTTACAGGGGCAAGAAATTAAGAATTTTTCCACTGTACAAACTTTTCCAAATTTTACCCACAAACTTAAATGTCATCCACTTCTTAGTCTATTACATGAAACCTTAGTAAAATACAATGAACTTTGTCATAACATGACAAAGCGTGAAGCAGTTCAAGTATATATTTTTTTTCAATTCACTGTAGCCATTAGTAAATCAATTTTACTCATTTTGGATTTATTGCCTGCCAAGTTTTTCATTTCAGATTAATCTAAATACATTTTGTCCACCATCAGTTTTTATCCGATTGGCGTAGTCGAAGTTGGCCGCGTGCGACCGTGTCAGAGGAGCGAGTGGAGGTGGAAGCAGCCTACTGTGACAATGTGTTCCTGCATTTCTAATTTTCTCTGACGAGCAGAGAAGTGGGAAGGAAGGAACAGGGAGGTGTTAAGGGAAAGAAGTGAGAAAGACAGATGGAGATGAAAGGAAGGAGCATGTCGAGCAGCAGCGTGCCAAATGAAAAGTGATGTAATTGGACTGCGAGTTTCCTGCGTTTCGTCTGCTCGGCCCCGCACGTGTCCGGGTCCGTTAGACAACATTAACCTCAGACAATGTTCAGTCAGTTTAGCCATCAAGTTGCCCCACGTTGCACAATGGATCTGTTAATGATGAAAAAAATAACGTGCAGCGCGCAGGATGCTAAATTATCAGGTGGCTGCAGGAGAGTTTTTCAATTTCATGCATAATCACACTTTGTAGGCAGAGAAATTCTGGACAGAGAGAGTGAGTCTCCATTTTTATAGTTCTCTGACAGTATTCGTTAAAGGCATGCTCGTTCAAGTTTCTAAAAACACTTCATCATTTCAGTAAATTACCCAGAAGCAACTTGAGTTTTGTGCTACAATGTATTGTATTCTGCTCTGAACGACTCTTTCCCCCTCTGAGATATAGAGTATTACTTAGTTTTTGCCATACCATGTTTTTTTTTCTCTCACAGTTTTCTTAGTTTCCATAGTAACGCCTGTCCTTGTTGTACATGTTACAGTTATTTGTGCTTCTGTGGCAAATCAGTACTTTTGAGTCGAGGAAAGTAAAAGCAGTTGTTCCCTCTCACTGGAAATCCATCTTTGCTTGTCCGTCATGCCTCCTGGAGTTTATTTTTCATTTCTGCTAACTTTATTTAATGACTGCCAGAGTTTTCACTGATGTCTCACTGATTCGGGTTTGTTATAATTATAGTGCCTTACAAAAGTATTGTCCTTCAGCTTTTCAAAGCAATATTTTTTATGCTTCATCCACAAACGACAATGTATTTCATTACTTGAAGCGTCTATTAGAGCTCTAATCCAATGAGACCTGACCACCCATATAACCTGACAGTGGTTAACTCCTGAGGAGCCGCAGAGACCCACAGCTCAGGTTAACCATTTCCATGGTGACAGTTGGTGGTGGCAGCATCAGGCTGTGGGGATACTTCTGTTTTTGAGTTGATAGAAAGATCAATGGATTAGCCTGTTAGGCCCGATGGGACAGACGTTCACCTTCCAGCGGAGCAATGACGCTAAAAATACACCTGAAGCTACAATGAAATGATTTGGATCAATGTATTGATGCGTTGGAATGGCTCAGTCAAAGTCCAGATTTAACTCCAAAATAGCATTAATAGCAAAACCTGAAAATATATTTTCACAGATTCCCCTCATATGACTGATTTTCAGATTTTTCCAGCAGAAATGGGCAGAAATTTAAGTCTACAGACGCACACAGAGACGCATCCCAAAATACATGCAGCTTTGAATGCATGCTCGTGGTCTGAATGTCAGTGCATGCCGCACTTTTCAGATTACTTGTCATCTGAGAAGACATAGCATGTCTCTGTTTTCCCAATCTGGAGCAAACATGGCCGTTCGTTTCTGCACTCGTGCTCACTGAGGACCCCAGCCAGTGTTTATGTTTGTATCAATAACTCTGTGATGAGGCAGCACACAGCGAGAAAGCTCCAGGAGCCGGACTGCAGGTAATGGATTGTGACAGACTGAAAGGGAAATAGAGAATTATAACATCTCTCTCCACTGACCAGCTGCGGCTTTTTGGCCCGAGCCTCGTTCATATGCATAGATCCATTTAATCATGCAGAGTAACTGTTGGTATGTGTGGGGAGGAAAGTGGGCAGTGCGCTCGATCCCACAGAGTTCGTTCATTTCCAGGAAAGTAGAAGCAGTGAAAGTCAGAGTTTTTAAAAATCCCCTTCTGTCCAGCTCTGGTGATGTGGCAGGCTTGTGCCACTTTGTCCAATTAATTTTTCAATGCTTTGAAAGAGGCCACACTAAGCTGCAGTCACGTAGTTCTGAGAATATCGCCTTGCCACAGCGAGGTGGAAAATTTGCTGCTTTCACAGTTGTTCCAAAGTTGAAAACACGTTTGTCTCTGTCTTTTTTTTCTTCTTTTTTTTCCCCAGCCTCTCCTGGATGCTCTGGCAGACCTTCCTGAGTGGTACGGGGTTAAAGCCATGCAGGCGAACTGGATTGGAGAGTGCACTGGGTGCTACTTTGATTTTAAACTCAAGGTGAAACTCATAATTCTCGCCATCTTTTAGCTTGTGTTTCCACACAAGGAGGTTTTGCCACCACTGCTTTCGTCTCTCCGTCTATTTTCTGTGTCTTTTTCCCCAAATTGATTGCTCATTTTTAAGCTTTGTCTTTGACGCCTCTGTTTACTGATCTATTTGACTGAAAATGCATTAAAAAAAAAGGCTTCAGAATGATGGCTTTATTATTTGCTTTCAACAGCTACACACATTTATGAGTGGCAATTTTTCCAAACAGATAATGTCACAAATTATGTTGGATTCGTGAAAGCCATATTTGCCGTTCTCCGTGAAGAAGTGATTTCAAGCTGAGTGGAAACAACGAACCCACTGAGAGGCCTCTGATTGCCAAAGCATGTTATTCAAAAATGCGTTACTTAAGCCTGACTCTTTACTTTAGGAGAAATTAGTCAAATTGACAATTTGTGTTTTTCTGTCTGTGTGTGTTAGAAGGATTTCTGAGGTAGGATGAATAATTAATGCTGCATTATTAAACTGACTGGATGACTGATTTTACATCGTCCTACACAAAAACTCCATCAGGGAATCAAGCATACTTATTACTACTTATTGAACCTGATATCTTCTGATAATCAATTGGTGTTGTTTTTTGATAGCATTGACAAGATTATGCTACATACAATCTCAGTGTGTGCAATATTAATAACTCCAAAGTCTTGTTGGAATGCCGTAATTGTTGGTTAATACACTCCGGGCGTCATGAGCCCCATCATTTTGTGCCAATCCAATATCCGTCCTGTTGAATTGCGGTAGATGCTTCCCTCCTGATACGGATCGCAGTAATAAAGATTACAGAGGGGGCTGGAGACACACATGAGAATAACAGCAGTGAGGAAAATCTGAGTTTGTTACAATATTGTTGCACCAATCTTCATCAGCGATGTTGCAATTACATTTGTTTTTTCTTTCACACAGCCCTATTAGAAAAATGTTTATCTTTCGTAGTGCACTGTGATCTCAGTCTCATTACCGCTGCCCACCCTTTTCTGTCAGGGTGGGCAGTGGTAAATGTGTAAAATGTTTTTCATTAAAAGGTTTAGTAAAGAAAAAAAAAAATCTCACAACTTCCTTTAGTCGACCAGTTTATGCACAGTTTGGAGGCGTGTGCTTCTCCATAGCTCTTCAAAGCTGTATTCCACCGGGAGTCTATTTGACGTTAATCTCATCATGGCAGTATTTACTGAGGTCTAGATCATAAGTTGCTTTCGGCTGTATGGTTGGATCCTTGGTGCCTCCTGCCTCAGCCGGCATGACCAGTCCTGCTTTGTCTGATCACATGATCAATCCATACCAGAGCCTGCAGGCCACATTTTAAAGATAGGTTTCCACCAACTTGAACCCAGGACCCACATCTTGTCTCGATGATAGTGGACAGCATAGATTTCCCCCATAAAAGTTATATAGATGCTCAAAACAGTCTGTTTTGTTATGTGTGATGTGGTCTGGGCTACATGTTCTAAATGCACCTCAGAAAACGTCTCTAAGGTCTGACAGAGATCATCAATACTCTGGCTGATTTTTAATGTTGCGGACAGACTGATGGGAGGTGATTAAATGTTGTAAATAAAAAGTATCTAAAAATAAGAACAAGAGGTGGAGATTGAATCACTGATACTGAGTGACTTATAAAACCTTATTTTCTCTCCAAGTTGTGGTTGGTATAATCATTTCAGCAGTATTGTAGAAAAACAAACAAACAAACTGAAGTTAGAAAAGCAGCAGGGGGTGGAAGGTTTCCAAATATTACTTTGCAGATCTTATTTGCTCCTATTTATTCTTACTTTACAGGTCAACGGTAAGGAGACAGGCGAGACCCTGTCAGCTTACTGCTCTGCCCCAGAGATGGTGTACGGAGCAGCTTACCTGGCCATCCTGCCCTCCCACAGGCTCCTGCATGGCAGCAGCTCAGTCCGCTCGCTCCTACAGCAAGCGTTTCAGCCTGGGCGAGGTTAGTCTGACCCCAAACATTCATTAGATGTCGTGTGGGACAACCTTTAAGTATTTTTTTTTTTGTCACTATTTGCACGTTGAGGCACTTCACTGCAGAACATGAGACAACTCTTGGAAATGTTCCAGTCTATTGTTGTCTTGAATAAAAATGTTGATGTTGAACATTAACCATATGTTTGTGCAGCTTCAATGCAATGCTGTGTTAATTAGTGTTTTGAAAAGGTGTGAATATTTGAAGCAAGAACTTTCTAACTCCTCATCCTCTCTGTGTTTTCTATCCAGACTGCCTAACAGAGGTCACTGCTCTCAACCGGTTCACCGGCCAGGAGGTTCCTGTGGTGATCTCCCACAAGGAGGCGTTCGATGACTATCTGGACGCTGTGATCGGTGAGTTCTGGGGCTCGTGTCTGCTGCTGGCTGCTACATGTAGAACAGGCTGTTGTTAATCTTCTGAAAAATTTATATTACTGTATGTTTGTTCCAAGCAAGACAAAAAGCACCAGAGGGTGTTTGTGTTGAAGTGATTACTCTTGGGGCAGCTTCTCCTTTTTGCTATTGAAGTCTGTTGTGCAAGACAATTTGTAGCAACTTTTATATATACAGCCATTTATTGATTACTGCACTGCAAAAACACAAAATTTCACCAAGTATTTTTGGTCTTGTTTCTAATTAATGTTGCTCCTGTTGTGACAGGTCTTCCAGATGTGAGTGAGGAAGACCTGTCTGTGGCCAGAGCACTGTATCTGAATTGGACCACGGTGCTGAAAACCCACAAAGACGGAACACAAACTCTGATTAACTCTCAGAAGGTCAGCAGCGACGATGCTGATAATGACGATGTCCATAAGAACAGCTCTCCAGTTCATTTTGTCTTACTGTTTAGAAAGACAAAATCGTTTATTTATTATCTTTTGTGATCTCGGTGTTGTAGTTCTCAGACTTCACCAGGGAGCAGGCGTTGCAGTCCATTACCCAGAAGGCCAGAGAGCAGGGAGTCGGGGGCCATCTTACCAGCTCCAAGCTCAGAGACTGGCTGATATCCAGACAGCGTTACTGGGGCACGCCCATCCCAGTGGTGCACTGCGACTCCTGCGGTGCCGTCGCCGTCCCTGAGGAGGAGTTACCGGTTACTCTGCCGAAGACGCCGCCTCTCACAGGAAAAGGGGCGTCGCCTTTGGGAGCTGTTCATGATTGGGTCAACTGCAAGTGTCCCAGGTGGGAGATTCATATTTTTAATCTCCTAAAGAGAATGGTCTAAATAACTTTTTGCTCCATCAGTTGTTCCACTCAACAACTTGATTTTCTCTTTTATTTATCAGAGTGGTGAAATTCATGATCAGCCCAAATCTATGCACCGCTCTTTAATACAAAAGATGAGATCAGTGTCACAGTTGACGGAGGCTTTTTTTTTCTGTTTTTTTTTTTTGTTGTTGTTTATTTTGCTTTGTTATTTCACTTAATAAGATAGAGAACGAGAACAGGCAAAAAGGGGAGAAGCGCATCAGACTACGTGAGGCTTATTTGATATGCAAATATTGTTTGCTGTCCTCGGCGTTGTGTGAACTGCCTTCATGTGAGTGCCTGATATGCACCAGTCTTAGGCCAAGAGTGGAAGATGCTTCATTTGAAGTGAGTTGCTGGTGAGTAAAGAAGGCAAAATAATTGGTGTGAACCAAAGCAAAGGCTGTAGCATCTTAATAAACTTCTCCTATGACAAAGAGAATCAATATTGCTTTTTCATTCAAACTTTGATATCAAACATTTTTTATATATGTTAGTGGGATATTTATGTTTGACTTAATCTGATCCCAGTCTTATTTTTTCAATCTTTCCAATGATTCCTTAAAATGACTTCTTAAAAATAAATGTACTTTGCTTTTTGAACGGAGTGAATCCACGATCCACTTCAAAGTGCCATAATTTTAATATATCACAGATTTTGTCTAGTTCTGTTGATAAATCATAACTAATACTATTTTACTGTACAATTCGTTGAAGTGTAGAGTTCTATCACATAAAAAAGTGAAAAATATATGTGTTTGCAAGGCTTTGCAGAACAAGAGGCTCCGTGAATCAGTAAAATAACACACTTCAGATTCAGTCACTTGCAGGTCAATTATCTTTTCTACTTACAAATATCTTTAATATCTTGTCTGGATAAATTTAATCCGATGGCTCTTCATGTCCCGAGGTCTTTACTCAGCAGTAAATCATCCCCCTAAAGAGGTTTTAAATAAATTATCATATCATCGCTTTATCCCAAAGTATTGCAGGCATTAGTGCACAGAAGCCCCATTTAGACGCTTGATATTGTTTATGGGAGTCTGTCTTGTTTATTTTTTTTGCACAACATGAGCGATCGGGGAAATTATGCAGAGTTCTGTTAGTCAGAATTGAATTATGTGTGAACCCTCTCCGGTGACTGTCTCTGCTCTGCATTTCCTGTGTTTCCTCAGGAGACCGGCTCCGACAAAACGAGCCTGCTGTCAGGCGGCTTTACAAGAACATGGGGCGCTGACAGAGAGTCTGCAAATTGTGTGATTAATGCTTTTTGTTCAGACTGGCTTATGCAATGATTGGCATGTGTGACAGGGGCCGCATGAGATGATGTCGGAGGTTACGTAAAGCAGCTGTGCCTCGAAAGCGGCACACAGAGGGAGAACATGCACACGCATGAACCCCCTGCACATAGACATCATCTCACACACACACACACACACACACACACACACACACACACTCATTCTCCACTCAGCGACTCGGTGGATGTGTTTGGAAATGCACAACGACTACTCCTCTGGCGCCTCTGGAGTCCCTCGCTGACATGGGAATTCCTCTCTGAATACGACTAATCACCGTCAGGGCTCCATGTTGATTAAAACAAAGGCCTACTCAGTTGCAGATGGCACAAGTCATCAGATTGTGTTTACTCTAAAGTTGTTAGAATTGCTCCCCATCAGCAATGATTGATGGTAATAATCGGCGAAGACGCCGTTATCTCCCCTCCACCCGTCTCCCCCTCAGTTGTTAAGTGTCTGTCGAAATTTGTTCCCTTCACTCATGGACCGTGTCCAATTAAAGTTTGAGTGGGGCGCAGACGAGCGGGGTTGGTGAAAGAAGCGGTTTTATCTGTCCTTGAGGAAGTCATTTCCTGCGCGCTCATCTCGTCTCCGACCCTCCGCAGATCTGTAAATTAGCCTGCCAACTGAACCCTGCTTCAGCTTTCGCCTGATTAGGAGAGCGTGCCTGCATGGTGTGTGTGTGTGTGTGTGTTTGTGAGAGCTTTATGGATCCACAGGTAAACAGAGAGACCACCTGGTCTGCAGAGCACCAACACATTGGGGTAGGCAGGCTCACAGACACACAACAGATGGAGCTCTGTTTTCTCTGGGAAGAGGAGTTTTATAGAGTGGGCATCTGCCTCCTTGTCCGCATCTGTTCGAGAGCCTTTTGGCTCTTTCTGGCTCGTACTCTAAAGGCACTCTTTAAATACTTATGGACACACAGATTTAGTTAGCTAGTTTAGGTGTTGGGATCCTCTCAGAGCTTAGAGGACTGGTGTCAGCAGACAGAAAGCCTTTCTGTTTGGTCATCTGTTCTGGAGAGACAAGTACTGTGACTTGGAAAAGTATTTCACACTTTGTCACGTTACAACATCAAACTTTAATTTATTTTATTGAAGTGGTATGTGATAGACGTACGAAAGATATTAATAGAAACATGGGTTTCAGATGTTTTACAAATAAAAATGAAACGTGCAGTAGTGCTGTAGACTGCTGAGTCAAGCTTCTTTTTGCGTATCTTTCTCCCAGCTTTGCACATCTTGAGATGGTGAATCTTTTGTTCTTTGAAAATTTCTCAAACTCAATCATATTCAACAAAGTATTTGAGAACATTTTGGACTATATTTATCTCTGGGCCATAAATGGGACATTCCTGCATGAGTGTGCTTTGATTGAAGCCTTTCAGTCTAACTCTGTCTGTATGTTTACAGCCGTTGTCCTGCTAGAAAGTGAATCTCTTTATTAGTCCTAATAAAGCTGAACAGTTCTTTTCTAAGATTGTCATTTGTTTGGCTTCATCCATTTCTTTTCAAATCTGAATAGTTTCCCTGTTCTTACTAACTAAAAACATCCCCATATCATGATTCTGCCATTACCATGTATCTCTTTGAGGATGATATGTTCAGGGTGATGTGCAGCTTTAGTTTCCTGTTGTAGTTTTTCTTTCAACAAAGCCCTTCATTCTGCTTCTCTTCCATCAAAACCAGATTTTTAACAAGTTCTCCCATCTGATCTGTGAATCTCTGCAGCTCCTCCAGAGTAACAGTGGGACTTTTAGCTGCTTCCCTGATTAATGCTCTCCTTACTCAGTCTGTTTAGCTGGGTGGCAGTGACGGATAGGCAATTTCTAAAGGCAACTGATTGCACTGGATTTTATATAGGGGTATCAGAGTAAAGGGGACTGAACACAAATGTACGTCACAGCTGTCAGATTTTCATTCGCAAATCATTTCAAATCATTTTCCATACACTTTACAATTACTTTTTACTTGTGTTGTTTTATTACATAAAACCAATAAATCGTTAAGTGATGTTTTATGGTTTTAATAAAGTTAAAGGATATTAATTACTTTTTCAAGAAAGCTTTATCTGTAATGTAATCAATTGGTCTTTAAAATAAGAAAGATCTTTACAGATGCAACTTCATGCATACTTTAGTAATTTTTTTTATTTAAGGAACTTTGCTTTTTTTATTATTGATGACTGGTTCTTTGTTAAACTGCAGTGATTTCTTCCCATGAAACAACACCTGGCTTCCAAACATTAACCTTGCTACACCTTAGCCTTGTTGCCTGGCAACCATCAGCTCTTACCTCATCATTACATCCTTATTATAGACTGGTATGGTAGGTGGTCGAGGCATTTGTGTCTCCCAGTGAGTCTGTTGGTGAATATGTGATTTAAAAGTTTCGCTGTGAGACGGGAAATGTTGGACAGACAGTGACACAGACGGTGCAGGAAGCTGCACCAGCCGCTCCTCGCTCTGTGGTGGAGCCCTGAGCTGTTTTTCTGTTTATCTTTCTGGGACTGCGATTTGAAATCAGCTGAGACTCATTATAAACTAAAAAGGCAGACACGCACTGTTCCATGAAATGCTTTAATTTCAAAGCAAAAACAAACAAAAAAATAAATAAAAAATAAAAGAAGAAAGAAGAACCCCTTCAGAAGCTCTTCTCTCTGAACGTCTTTCTCAGCGTCCTTCCCTGCACTGTGGAAGGGCTGCTGGCAGATTCATGTTGTACATCCAAAGTGCGGTTTGGCTTGGATAGAAAGGAGCCACGAGGCGGCATTTCCAACTCAAACACCCAATCAGAAATGAGGCCTGTCCTGTTAGCACAGCCTGTTAGTAGGGGCACGGGAACAGAGCCGTGCTGCCAGTCGGGCTTCAGCCGTGCTGTTCTGCAGAGACGTGACCCTTTCAGCCAGATGGAATCGGCTTTAGAACATCGAACACACAAGTTTGTCTGAGCCCCAAAACACGGCTCATTCGTTCGCTCTGATTTGTCCAACTAATATTAACTGTTGCCCCGCTTCTGCCAACTCTCTGTGTTTTGTTTTTTTTCCCCTCCCCTGATAGATGCAAGGGCCCTGCCAGGCGGGAGACCGACACCATGGACACATTTGTGGATTCGGCCTGGTATTATTTCAGATACACAGACCCTCACAACAGGGACAGGTTCGTGCCATTTCCTCACCCCTATCAAATGAACGTCCACGTGGTCACCATGCATCTTTCTGTTTTGAATCTGAATGCATTCTCTGTTTTCTCTGCATGCACACACAAGCTTGACTCAAACAAAATATTTTTTTATTGTTCAGGGTTCCTCAGTTTGTAATGTTTAGATTTGAAGTATTTTCCAAATTGGGTACAGAAAAAGAAAAGCCCTCCACCAACCGGTTATTTGCAATGATCCAGTCATTCATTGATAAATCATCAATTTATCATCCAGCCATTTGTTTGTTAATTCATCCACCCATCTATTAGTGGTTGCATGAGTTCATAGAATCTGATCACACTGGAAATGTCTGCAATAAATTCAGTGAACTTTTATTTTGATACAGTGAATTCTGGACTAAAAACAGAGCGATAACTTTGAAACTTAAATTGGCAGAAGGATGAAATTCTGACATGAAACATATTGAAACACTTTATTGTATTGAATTTGATCAATTTCATCATGTAAATTAATATGCATTGTAAACTGTTTTTCAGGTTTTTTTGTTTTGTTTACCTTAAATGTTCACACACTGCTTTTACTTTTACTCACAAACTCGAGTAAAAGTTTCGCTTTCTTCCGCCAGAGATTACCTGCTGGGATGGTAGCAAAACCAGGAGCTTAACAAAAGAGATTAATTTCCCATTGCCCTGACCTCGCAGTAAAGCTGCTTTGCAACAGAACGGACTGCTCTCTCTGTTGCTTTAGAGAGCTGGGCAGATTATGGCACAACAGAAAAAGCAATTACACTATTTGTGCATTTCAGTCAGCCCCGCTGAGCCTTTCACGCAGAGAGGAAGGAAGATGAAAAGAAATAAGAGATGTTCAAAGTTTGTGGAAACAGATTAAATTTTTTGGGGTTATGTGGCGCCCTGTGTTTGGCTGAGTATTGCTGTTCGGTTTCCTGCAAGCAAGCTGAATAATTTCACATTTTGGGAATTTCTTTTTTTTTTTTTTCATCTGGAGAGACCCTACCGGCCACAGAGGGAAGGTGAGAGTCAGAGAGGTGTGAAGGAGACAAATGACTGGTGTTAAAAAAAGACACAATAGGATAGCAACCTGCCTAAAAGAGCGTCATTACGGCTGATTATCACTAGAGCCAGGCTAACCGCATGCAGCAGACCTGTCAGGATCCAACGACACCGTTTGGCTCAAGTGTTAACATGTTTGCTTCTTTTTCTCTGTGAGAGTGAAACCAGTTAAGCTGAGCGATGCATCAGGCTGATCCTTGAATTGTCTGTGCGTCAGAATCAGCCTGCCCTCTGCAGGACGAGCCTGGGAATGTCTGTGGCCACGCTCACATGCAAATGCATTGCAATAAATTTATGGACATATTATTATGACTAGTTTCCTACCCCTCCAGTGAATAATTCAGCAGCACTATTCATAAAATAAATGTTTTAGTTAAATCTAAGCATCAAATTCACTCCCCTTTCATTTTTAATGATTCTGCTGCTTGTCGAACTATTAAATTATATAAATGTCCTCCATTTAAGTTCATTGGAGATTGCGACCATTCATTTATGCAGAGCTTTCTGATTGTTTCAATCATATTTTTGTCCAGGTTTAAGTCCAACCTTTGACTGGGCCATTATCACACCTGGAATCCTTTCTCTTTTTTTGCCATCCTGTTATAGATTAGCTGCTCTCCTCAGGGCCGTGTCATTGTCGAATGACCTGACTTGAGCTTCAGCTGTTGGAAAGGTGGCCTTACATTTTACTTCTTTTAAATACTTTGGTATATACAGAAGAGTTCATGGTCAACATGTTCACTGACAGCTGCCTACGTCCTGTCAAGGCTACACACGTCCAAGTCATCAGCTCTTCACAGTTGAGACATTTTCCTGTGTGTTTTTGATAAATAAAGATTTCTAATGAGGTCTAATCAATCTGAGGTGTTTCTGCTGGGGTTTTGCTTATAACTTTGCACATTGTGCAGTCTGATCCTGGTGTTATCTTACTTGAACATCTACCTCTGGAAAGATTTACAGTTGTCATGAATTTCCGTGTGTATGTTATTTCTAACTTTTCGCCGATTGATGGGTAGCAACAGTTGTTTGGCTAAAATTGTCGCTCTAGTCTGTCCTTCTTTGCTTTTATGTTCACAAACACCTGAGTGCTGCACTTCAGCAAACTGCCAAGCAATTTCCTTGTTTGGACCTGCTGATTTACATATGATTGGTATATTAGAGTAGCTGCACAGGACCGCTGATTTCTCTTTTATCTCAATAGAAGATACTTCTAAGACATAATATGTAATGTATTGTTCCTCAGAGTTTGGACTTGCAGATGCACACAAATTTGCTGGCACCAATCGAAAAGCAATCCGAATAAAACATTAAAACCCATTTGTGAAATGACTTGAAGCTGAAAAGGTTTAGTCGTCACTCGTTCTTCATTCCGTATCCAAGTCGAACGAGACTCAACGGGCTCGCAGAGCATTGATTTATTCTCAGCCATGATTGTGTGAAGTTTGGAGACTTAATGCTCAAATAAAGGCTTCTCTGTTCCAAGAAGCAGCAACTAAACTGAGAAAGCTTCAATAAACTTAATGTTTACTTTGTAAACGTTGAGCTGATCTGACTTGTCTGAAGAATACTTTTTTCTCATCAAACCAATAGATATTCTTCCCTAAATGTTGTGGCTTATTGGCATCCATTGTGTTTATTTCCTGTGTTTTTTTGATAATAGTGGAGCTCTCTTGGGTCTTCTTCCACGAAGACTGCTGTGTTTTGTAATCGGACGGATGTTGCGATCGGAAAGTGATGTGCCTTGACCTTGGAGTTCAGCTCAAGTGGATTGGGTCCTTGAATTTCTCTCTGCCAATCTGTCTGATCTACCGGGAGTTGCATTTCCTCTTGAGTAAACATCCTGGGAGGTTGGCTACAGTCCCAAGCTGTGTTCACAGGAACATGAAACTTCTTAGAGGTCCTGTGGAGGTTTTGTAGCCTTAACCCTTAACATGACTCTCAGCTGCTCAGGCAGCTCTCCACTTTGCTCTCTGTGGTCAGTGTTGGGTTTAATGGACACAACAATCCAAAACAACCCAGCAGCATGGATTTTTTGTTCTTTTTCAATAGCCCTAATGGCTGGTGAACAGTTTGAAGGCACCCAACACTAACTCTAAATAGGATGAAAACATGACCTTGATACAATGATTAATAGTGTCTCTATGGTTACCAGCTAATCTGTTTGTTCTGTTTTAGCATATCTTTGTAGAAGAATCAAAAAATAATTGCTTTTCGCAATTTTATTTCTTTAAGTGATGAAAGTTTACATTAAACAGTTGTTCTTAATCGAATCACTTATTAGGACAAACGAATCATTGTTTTCATAGACTGGGAGAGTAACAAACAAAGTTTGTCCCTTCTCTCTGCAGACCGTTTGAGCCTCAGCTAGCCGATCACTGGCTTCCAGTGGACATATACATCGGCGGGAAGGAACACGCCGTCATGCACCTGTATTACGCCCGCTTCCTCTGCCATTTCTGCAGGGATCAAGGCCTTGTGACTCACAGGTGGACTGCATTTGCATATCTTCTCCTGGCATGCACGTATATTTAATTTGCACATCAGCTTATGAACTTTCTGCTCTGCAGGGAGCCGTTTTCAAAACTTCTGGTACAAGGTCTGATCAAAGGTCAGACATTTAAGCTGGCAGGCAGCGGGCAGTATTTGAAGAAAGAGGAAATCGAGTTCACAGGTACGCTGCACCTCGATCTGCTGCGTGTTTGTTAATGTGATGTGTTTTTAATAGATGGGTGAAGAGAGCTTCTGTTCATGGAGTTCAGCAAATAAAACAAAGAGGTCTTTTTTTTTTTTTACTCTTTTCTGTTTTCTACATGTTTTTATTAGTAAGCCATTTTTATTTAATTGTACTTTCCTGTACTTATTTCCAACTTAGTGATATTGTAACCTCATTACAAAATTAACAAAATAAGTTACTAAGCCTAAAATATTACATAAATAATTAAGGGTATTCAGTCTACAGCTTAGAAATTGAATAACCAGAAATCCCTTATCTGATCATACAATAACTGATCAGATGTTCATGTCTCTTAACCTGATCACATTTTGTCACATTACACTTTCTTGTGAGATATTAGCAGTATCTTATCGTTGCTTTGTTAGTTCTCAAATGAACCTGTAGAGCCTTCACAGAACAGCAACTGGATTTTATTTAGAGGTTTCAAAGTTAAGGGCTTAATACAATTTTTGCTTTTTTGTTCTTTTTTAGATTTGAAAACTCTATGTACTTTGCTTGTCAGACATAAAACCACATAAAAACCATTCAATGGGTCTGCGTGTTTTTTCAAAGCTTTGTAGTTTTCTTTTATCCAGTATTTCTAAATATGGCATGAGCAAACAATAGATATAAATCCATGACATTTTATGTGTTAACATGATGAGTTTGATGTTGTTGCTCTTAAAAATGAGATTCCTGAACGGCAAGTCTTATGATCCAGGGAACGGGCCGGTGACTCTGAGCGGTGGCAGAGTTGAGGTGACCTTTGAGAAGATGAGCAAGTCCAAACACAACGGACTGGACCCTCAGGAGGTGGTGCAGCAGTACGGTCTGGACACCGTCCGTCTCTACATCCTTTACGCTGCGCCTCCCGAACAAGACATCCTCTGGAACGTCAAGAGTGAGTCTGGCTGCTACTGCAAAATGACACGGATAAATTAAGTTATCAATGAACTTAAATTAAGGGTCAGGTTATTACATAGTGATTTTGTGAGAGTATTTTTTTGAAGAAAGTGTCTTTTTTTTGACAACATAATTGTCAGAGTTCGTAGGTTTTTCTTTACCATGAAGTGTCAGAATATCCTTTCTGTCCTCGTGTTCCAGATGATACACTTCCAGGGGTTCTACGTTGGCAGACTCGACTTTGGCAGCTTGTGACAAAGCTAAGAGGAGCTCGACAACTCGGTGAAGTCCCGAACGGCTCCCTGCTGAAAAAGAAAGAGCTTGAAGAGGTCAAGAAGATCTGGGGAAACAAGAACTATGCAGTTCAAGAGGTGGGTGTTTTTTAGTGTTGGTTAGCCAATTTTGTTAATGATGTCAGCTAAAATGTTCCTGTGTTTTAAAAATGAACTTTTAATCACGTCATTAAAAAGTGAGTCTTACCAGCAGGGGGCAGGAATGAGCTCTTATTTGAATTCCCAGATTTTTTTTTTCTTTTTACAGAAAGTTATTTATTCAGATATTCTGTGACATTTAACCTTCAAATTATCTTTTAAAAAGTCTTCAATTTCCAGAGCATCTCAACATTTTAGGAATAAATAGAAAATGATTTTAGGAGATTTTGTGAAATGCCAAGCAATGCATCAAAGCATCGTTTTTTTTATTTTATTTTTGTGAACAAATATACAACATTCACAGATCATAAGTGTATTTTTTGTTAAGTTGCATTTAGTATAGGATATTCTAGTCCATATTTGCTGGTCTGAGGGTTATAACTATTGAAACAGACCTGACTCAAGTTAGTCCAAATGCTTGAAAAGCAGTGAAAGAACCTTAAACTGCATTACTAAAATGTAAGGCAATTTCACATAATTGTTTGTGGAATTGGAGGTAAATGCAGAAAGATGTTTTTTTTTCTGTTTTTGCTTTTGTGTTACATTTAAATAGATCATCAAATTGATTTTAATGTCAGACAAAGATGGCCTCAGTAAATAAAAATGTATTTTTTTTACATGATTATTTCATCATTGCAATGAAAACAGTCATGGATTAATCATGATTACTGCAGTTTTTGAACAGAATAGTTAATTGTTTTATGAGACAGTCCCACGGCTGATGATTGCCTATCAAATCCCTGAAACAGGACCTGTCTGACAACATGAGGTAGGCTTGTAAAAAACTTTGTAAAAATCTAGTCTGGTGGTTCTGGAGGAAGAAGTTTTGCCTGACATGCTTATAGAAAGTGTAAGCACAGACAGGCTGTTGTTTCTCAGTTACAAAGTATATACATGATCACACCTCAGTAATACGTTACTCATCACACGTTTCCCGGTCGTGTTTTATGAATCTGTCGCAACCTGAAACCCCTAGAGTAAAGAGCAACGGCAGAAGAGGATGAAAATTGATTTTAAATCCACTGTGTCTCCTTTCACACTTTATAAATAGCTCCCCTTCAGCTGCCAGGTTGGGTCTCCCTCCCTCCGCATGTCGGACTCGGAGCTTTTAAAGGACCTCAGGCTGTTTGCTCAAAGGCCTTAAAGCTGAGGCCGTCTTTTGATGCGTCTCACAGAAAAGCCACACCGATGAAGCTTCTTCTCGGGCGTTTCTAAAAACGGGTTCTTCTCCCCAGAATGGGAACACTGAGCCTAAAGTTCTTTCATCCATATCACACATCCTGTGTCTATTAATAAAATGCAAAATGCCAATTTTTTTGGTCTAATCAGCTTATTGTGTTCATATTTTCAGGTGACGGCATACTTCACTAAAGACTTTCTGTTCAACGCAGCCCTCTCTCGCCTAATGGGCCTTACCAACACATTGAGTGTGAGCGTCTCCTTCATTATCTTCAACAAATCTGTCTCGGTTACTGTTCAAAACATGCTGCGTATCTCACATTTTAACATATTTTTCTGGGTAATTAGAGTGCAACAGTTCGAGTCCTGCAGCACAGTGTGGAGTTTGAGGAAGCTCTGGCTGCCCTTGTTATAATGACGGCACCCATGGCTCCTCACTTGGCCTCTGAGCTTTGGGCAGGTGAGGGACATTGTTTCTGCTAATTATGGCTCAACCGTTTACACACGTGTGGTGGAGTGTGCATTTCAAGAGAATGATTTATACATCGGCTATTATGCCATTGTCAGAAAAACAAGGTGCCTATTTTTATTTGACATGTCCATGAAGCGCTTCTGAATTTAAAACATATTTATATGATTAATGTCCCAAAGGTGGGGGAGGGGGGTCACTTTAATACAGATGACATTTTAAGGTAGCATTGGTTAGGGAAGCTCATAGTAAAATTAGGTTATTTTGCATAATGTCAGAGGAAGTAACATCTGATAAACACATCTAGCATAGTAATACATATTCTAATAGAAAGTTTAGTACTACTACAGTGCCATTCACAGTTATTGGCACATTCAGTGAAAGATGTGCAAAAATCCTTAATATAGATTAATCTTTTTATTGCAGAAGCTTAATCTCACAACAATTGTAGAAATAGTCAACCTTGCAATTTTAGGTCCTCATCCCACAGCATCACAGATCCTCCTCTATGTTTAACTGTGCTTTTCCATATATCCATCCTTTTTGCTTGCTCTTCTGTAACAGAGGACTTTGGAAATTTGTTTACCTTCCCTATCATCCTCTTCACTGGAGGGTTCTGTAGGATCTCGCCCAGCTTTGTGGATAGTGGACATTAGAAACGGGTCCAAGTTTAAAACCCAGAGAAACCAGAAGTTAGAAGTTTTGAGAACCTTGACTACTGGTACTTAAAAAAAATCAAGAATAAATCAAGAATTGAAGAAAAGTGTAGTTGTGGAAGAGCAATATTTATGTCGTGTAATTTTCGTAATTCATTTTCTTACTGAAGGATTGTTTTTCTCTGAATAACTGTGTTTAAGTTAAAGGGTGGATTGTTCTAACTATGGAGATTACGCTACAGCAATCATTTCACAAACCTTTACAGTTCTTTACCAGCGGTGCTAAGAGATGTGTCCACGTCTGTTTAGTACATTTTAACTGGAATGATTTACCTCTCTGTTTAGCAGTCGGTTCTGTTTTACTTTTTGTGGTGAGCGAACAATGGAGAGGAAAATCTAATGTTACCTTTTGTGCCTCTTGTGGAAACTTGGCCGGGTCCTAGCCTTTATTGTTGTTGACACACGTACGTACATGGGCTTTCCACACACTGGAAAAGCGCACGGGTCCAGCTAATGGGCAGAGTCTGGAAAACCTGACAGCTGATGGCTGGAAGGAAGGAGCGTGTGTTCAGTTTTGTTTGTGCTCACGCATTTCAGTTCCTAAAACAGTTCATAAACAGGACAGACCAACACGACCTCTGCTGCACTCAGCTGTGCTGGGCCTTTCATTCTGGGTGGCTTGTGTAATTTTACACGCACGCACACGCACACACGCACTCACACAAACACCGTTCAGGATGGAGGAAGTACACATCCTTCCTCCGAGTGTGTGCATCATTCTTGCAGAGTGATGCACTGGTTTAACTGGAAGTCAGGAACACGGTTTGCAACGTTTAGCTGTTTTTCAGCCTTTTAATGTCGTCTTATTGTATTTTCCCCCAAACTGTTGTTAAGACGTATTTAACAGCTGCTTACCTGCGCCTCAGCATTTCTATATTTAGTCTGAAAGCCCTCCTGTGTTCTCTCCTCCGCAGGTCTTTGCACAGTGACGAACCCCCAGAGTCCCCTGCTGCTGCGGGGAGGCGATGTCTTGCAGCAGCCCTGGCCAAACGTGGACCCCGAGTATCTGAAGGCCCCTGAATTTGTGGAGCTGTCTGTGCTGGTAGGACTGCATGAACGCTGTCAGAGACGAACTCACTGATGCGCTGATGATTTATTAGCAACATTTAATAAAAGTCACAAACTTTGAGTGATACTTAGAAAATTTTCTGAAAGGGTTTTAATTGTGCCTGCCACTTGTTTTAGTGTGAGGAAAACTCATTTTCCTCACACTAATAATGTGGAACATACTGAGTTTTTTATTTTGAAAGGAAAACATTGTGCATTTCTTATTACCTGCTTAGTACATCTACTAATGTGCCACTATGTTTCAGTTACCTAATCCCTGAAATAATGGTGCTTTTACTTTGAACGGTATCAGTGAACTACTTTTTAAAAGTCCAGCATATAAAGACATTTCATATTATAAGATTGAGTCTCTAATTTTGAAATACATTTGTTATTTTGGACCTCCAAATGAACTCCACAGTCCATTAGCTCAGGTTTGTTAACAACGCCGATGCTAACAAACCTCTTTTTAATAGTCCAATTTACAAATTGGGTACATATAATCTGTTTGATGTACTTTGGCAACACAAACACTAAATTGCTCTAATTAATTGCCATTACAGGAACCAGTTTAATAAATAAAGAGGTCAAGCAAACTCTTTGAGTGTATTTTTGAGTAATTTCTATTCTAAATATAGTTTTTTCTTGAACACCAAAAACCTTAGTCATTTTCCCCTCAAACTCGCCAACATTTCAGCTCATGATTACATTCAAACTCTGTAATTTTCAACAGAGACTATAATTAGCCTGAGTGTGCACATGACTACATTAATGCAAATACCTGCGTGTGTCAGTTTATGTGCCAGCAGGGCAAGCGGTGCAGTTTAAACTAAACAGACGTGTTGGTCGTAATTAGGTCTGCAACAGAATTGCGGTGTTATTCCTCACTGGTATTTCCTCTTTGAAGTTTTTATTTATTTTTTTGGTTTGACTGTGAACTCGAAAACAGTGAAAATTTTTGTGGGTGTGTGGCTTAGTTACTACTCATGTTGTGGAGACCTAAATATGTCACATCACAAGGGTGTGTCTTCCTCACGAGGCTTAAAAAGGATGTCCACGACGTGGTGTAAATTATTCAGTTTTAAAGCTTCAAACTTGTTTTCTGGTTAGATTCAATGAAGGTTTAAGTTTAGACTCCCTTAGGAAAAGGCAAATTAGCAGGTAAAGCAATGGGATCCAGCATGAATGGACAAATTGGTCCAGGAAATTAAAATAAACTCTTGTTTTGCCTTGTGAAGGAATATATATGTGTGTGTGTCATATGTGCAGATTTGGAGCTTTTATTATCAGTCAGAACTCTGTAGGAGTAATTTGGCCAGTACACTTCCATGAAAAAAATAAAATAAAATGAGCCCTTCTGACTTTCTGAAGGTCTGCAAAAGTTATTTTCCTTCTGGCTGCCTTTTCACTTATTTTTTTTATCCAGTTCTTGCACCTACCTATGGCAGCATGTTGACAGTGTGAAAACAAAAGGAATTGTTTTAGGTCTGAAATGAAACTATTTGTGGCCGATAAATCATATCTAAAAATAATGTATTTTGGAAACAGAAGAGAAAAGTTGCAAAGACCTTACACAGGAGTTTAGAGATGTATCAATCTTTAGTTGCATTTTATTTCAAGCTTCCAGCTAAAAGCGCTTCGGCAAAAACATTTTTCTTTTCAAGATTGAGTCTTTTATAGGTCAGGGCTGAGTGGATGAAGAAACAAACAAATAAAAAAAAGACATTCCTCTGAAAAAAATGTTTGATTCTGAAGAGAAAGTGGGACTATCAGCCAGTGTTTGAAGAAAAACTTGAAAAGATTTTGTAGAAGGCATAGGAAACATTTGCAGAAATCTGCTTTACAAGAAAGTCCCACTGCAGAGCTCTTTAACCCACATCATTAAATATAATGTCATTTGTGATTATACTTATGCTCATACATTGCCTGGTTCTGTAGCCTTTTTTTTTTTTTTTTTACCAAACGGTGTGAGACTCTGGAGCCACAGGTTGAAGACTATTAGTCTGAACAATCTACACTGATTTTTCAATTTTCTTGTCTTTTTTACTTAAGCTTTTAGCTACCAATAACCATGAGTGGAAGCAGAGGAAAATAATATTCTGCTGTTTTTCATTTCTAAAGAGTATAGAATCGATCTAGACACATAGTGATATTTGATTATGGTTCATCAGATGGGTACCCTGTGCTCTGCATTGATTTTAATCATAAAACTTAGATTTTACTTCCTTTATTTTCCTGAGTGGGTCTGACTGAGGTCAAGATCTCCCGATATTCCCCTTTTTCCAAACTTGGCGTAAGCGCACACGTTTGAACTCCCAGTCATCGAGGATAATGAGGCTGGTTTTCCCTTGGACTCAACTGTCTGTTGTGGGATTCCTCGCGCCCTCTTTCTTCTAATCATGCACTTGGGCCTGTCCCAAATACGTGGGACAAACCCAAGGGAGAATAGAGGCCGTGGCTGAGCTGAGGGGCCTCGGAAACATCCATGCATCCACACACCATTAATTTGTAAGCACTTCCAGAGACGTGATCACATTCACCATGCGCACGCATGCACTTGCCTCTGAGCACACATGACCAAGTGGCCTTCCCATACCTACCACTAACTACGTGTTTGAAAGAGTGCGCTGCATATGCAGACATGGAGATGGAGTGTGTTATTTTAGAGGGTGGTGTTTTTTTCCAAGAAAGAGTTTAGGTACAGATCCATCGGGTCGAATGTTTGCCAGATGATGAAAACCTTTCACAGGAAGAACTGGAACATTCTCTCATCGCTTACCTTCTGTTTCCTGCCCTCAGATAAACAACAAGCGCTGTGGCACGGTGACCATCCCTCTGCAGGTGTCCAAAGATCCCGCCCGGGTCCAGCAGCTGGTGATGGAGAGCCCCATCGGACAGAAGTATCTGAGTGAGCGTGACATCAAGAAAGCCATCCTCTCTACCAGGACTCCCCTCATCAACTTCCTGGTTAATGAATGATGTATGGGTGTTTACCAGATTGTGTGCAGCACCTGGCGGGCGGTGCCTTCCTGCTGCACCCACAGACTGACAAATAATGTTGATATTTTGATATTATATGAGAGAGAAGGTATGTTGGTCTGTTAAAAGTATCAAGGTAAATGTCCTCCAAGAGCATTTTATTTATATTTTACAGTTTTTAATAAAACATTCAACAAACAGAGTGTGGGTAATCTTTGCAAACCTGACCAGGATAGGTTCAGAAAGCCTTCAGTTTTACTCAACCTCTGTTGATAAATTATGAACCCAAGTGTCGAACTCGGACGTCCTTCACACATTCATCAAATGTATAACCTCTTCTGTGCCACCATTTCACACCTCCCTGTTTGGGCTGCTTCTCAGCCAAGTATAGATATCCCTTATCAGTGCTGAAAAGCTATTCTGAGCAACATGGAGTGCACTTCTAAAGCCTCACATTTTTGCACATCCTCCTTTGCAAAATAGCTTAAAGTCAGTTAGATGGATTGGAGGATGTCTGTGAACATTTATTTTCAAGCTTTCCCAGAGGTTCTCAGTTGGGTTTGGGTTTGCTTTGATCTCAATGTTTCCATCATAGCTCTGGTTGTATGTTTAGGGACATTAACCTGCTGCTGGAAGGGGGATCTCCTCCCCAGTCACAAGTCTTTAGCTGTCTCTGCAGGTTTTTCTTTCAGGATTGTTCTGTATTTAACTCCATCCATCAACTCTGAACAGCTTCCCTTATCCTTCTATTAAAAGTTAGTAATGATCACGATAGTATAATGCTGCCATCACCGCCATGTTTCATTATGGGAATGGCTTTCTTCTTGCTACCAAGTTTGTTAAGCGCACAGCCTACAGCTGTTGTTAGCTGTGGACCGTTACCAAACTGTTGGGTTTATGCTGAGACTAAATTTCAAAACAAGTGGCTTCTGTTTAATAATTATCTGTGATGACTTTTATTTAGGGGAGTCAGAAGGATGGACACAGATGGGGATACATTTTTCTGATAATCGGTTTTGAAACAAAAATGTCATCAGATCATCAGTTTGATCATCAGATCAGAAGTTTGTCCATCGGATTATTCTCATTAGACGTTGTTCTCCGCAATTTTGAGTTAATTTCTGAAAAAAACGTTCAAAGTGTCTGAATATTCTTGTACGCGAGCTGCTGTTTAGGTTTTAAGAAGCGCTGTTGGGTTCTGCCTGTCCAACCCTGCTGCCATCAAAAGGTGAGTGGGATTTAACTAATGTGGTTGGTAGGAGGTGGGGGGGGGTCTGTTTTTACTCTGCCATCACATCTTGATTATCCATAGCTGCTCAGTGCCCCATCACCGGCGGCGCCTGTTCATTAGCTCTGTGTCTGTGTGGCAGTGGGCCACCATGACTTGGCCATTAGCGTTGCACTCAAAGAGCCCACAAGCTGGAGGCGCTGAAATCTATCTGCGTGCCCACCCACTGGCCTATCTTTAAAGCCTGTGTGAGTAAGCAGTCATCTGATATATGCAAGCGTTTGTCTTTCACAACCTTTCAGTACCCACAGGATTTTTTTTTTGTAGGTGTGTGCTGAAAGTTTGCATCCCACACAAGAATTTTCTAATATCAGCATTTTAACAATTTTGTCGTCTCAAAATACGCTTGTGTGTCATTTTGTGAACTGTATTTGCCCAAAACAAACTGCAGAGAGAAAGGGAGAGAGAGAAAAGCAGAACATTCCTTTAGCCTCTTTTCATATTTCTGTGATTTATCACCCACCATCAGGTGACAGGAAGCGCTTTCAGGACGGACAGAATAACAGGAAGAAAGGCCAGGAATAAGAGAACCAGAGCCAAACCTGTTTTAGCTATTCTCTCTGTTAAATATGCACACCTAAGCTCAGCCAAATGCTGTCACAGCACAAAATGGAAAGGCCAAAGATAGAGGCTCTTTATCTTCCGTCACCTCAAATTTTTGTTTTCTTTCAACGTCCAGAATTGATTTTGTGGAATAAAAATAAAGTCCACACACAATCTTTCTTTTTTTTAAGCTAACATCTGATTTATTTCGAGTCATTGTCGCAACTCGTATACCAATGCAACACTTTATGAGTCGCATTAGTTTATGCGACTATTTTGGATCGTTTAGAGCTGCCAGAAAATCCCAGACTACAAGTTAAAATTGAAAATGTTTCTTCTCATTTTAAGAAATAAGGCCTAAGCTGCAGTGATGCATTTCCTCTGACAGTTAATTTTGTCACTGTCGGCCTCCGCCATACCATTTAACACTTTTTGTCAGTTCTGCAGTTTCCATGACAACTTTGAACAGGGAAGTGCTGCCAGTGACTCACTTTGTCTTCAAACCCCAGCCGTAGCCTTGTGCACCATGAGTTATCTTTAGTGTGTTAAAGTAAATCACTTCCTTTCCTCTTGAGAAACTCTTAAGAGACAAAGAAAAAGAAAAGAGAAAGGGTGGGGCATGCAGCAGTGCAGTCCCAGTCACCCTTCACTGCGCCAGTTTAGTTTCTGGACTGTCTTATGCATTCCCACAGGAGGGCACAGTAATGCTATAGCTCATTAAGCGGGAGGCTGACCGCAAGGAGGACTGTTTGATCCTCTGAGGATGTTCCTGACGTCACTGTCTAAGCAAATTGTAGCTATTCCCTTAACTGCGTTTAGGATAAAGCTAAGTAAATACAAACTGAGTAGATGCAAACTTGTAAAATTCTAAAGCAACAATATCCCACATGTTGTCCATAATATCCATATGTGTTCTGTTTTGCACTGGAATCTATATTTATACAGGGCATGTAGTTTTTTGTTGTTGTTGTTTTTGACAGCATTTTCAAGTCCTCAGTACCAAAACTGTGTGAATGTATCTTGAAATATAGTGACTCTTAAAGGTGTCCGCACCCCTGTTAAATTGCCAAATATTCAGGATATGAAGAGTGAAACCACAACAATGTTTTGACACAGATAATATGACTTTTACCCTGTATAATTAAACTAACAAAACAGTCGGTTTCAAAAGAAATAAATCATCTGCCCTCAGTGCGCATGATTTATATATAATGCTGTGGACTTTTTTTCTCCTGATACTTTGAGCAATTTTAACTGTTTTCATCTTTTGTAATCAATCTGCAAATCATGTCTATTGACAACTGGATTAATATTGCTTCTTTCTAATGTTTCTGCTGCAAAATTCTCCTTAGCAGGAAAATTAGGACAATTTAATCTGTCTAAACGTATTCTCTCCTTTTTGCGGAAATACATTTACATTTATGAATTAATGTGTGTAGTCTGAGAAATCTACAGTTAAATTTGAGAATAAGTTCAACTTGTTGTTTTAAGTGGTTTCTCTTATTTTTCCACATTTGTGTATATTTATGTTTTACGCAAAATATTCAGTTTACAATAAATAGCTAGTATCCAATGTTTGTGAAAGCACAGTTTGAGCACCTCGTTTCAACATTCTTAATATAGTTTGGTTAAAAAATGTTTATATGATATGCAAATGCAGTGATTACAATCTATTTTTTATTTTATTGTTTGATTAACTTCTGAATGATAACTAGCCTGTGGTTAGGCAGAAGGAGCAAATTCTTAGGATGATGTCTGCACACACTCTTAAAAGTTTTATTGTCTTTGCATCTTCTTTACATGGATAGTCAAGTCTTGTGGTGTAAACTATTTTAATCTAACCACTGGCCGAGGCCTAGGCCTCCCTTGACATCCTGTTTGCTTAAATTTGTGACATATTTGCATGTATGAATGTAGCAGTTTGTAAACTCATCATGCTGTTTTTAAACTTTTCATGCAAAACTTTTATTTTATTTTTTTTTTTAGCTTTCTGAGCTTTTATTAAAAGGGGAAAAAATCCACTACTGCAAAGTTGAAATATCTCACAAACAATATTCAAGTGTGTGTGTGTGTGTGTGTGTGTGTGTGTGTGTGTGTGCCAGAGTTGCCTTGCAATTTAAAGTACACCTCCCTATTCCAGAGCAATATGGGGGAAAATGTGTGTAGGAGTGGCTAAGTTTGGAGCATTTTATTAATCAAATGGATGAACACTGCCTTGCAAAACTATTCATATTACCACCAGAAGTACATAACTATTATAGGGGGCAATTCATAAAGTGAAATAATGAATGGCTTTCAACATGTGTACTTGTAAAAAAATTAAAAGTGCATTTGCATTGTGCTGATGTTTTGCTCAGGTGAATCACACACATTCCTTATTTGGATGATGGTTTGAACAAAGCTCTGTCAGATTCTCGACAGAGCTCGAAAATATAACCTAAAGTGTCTTTAGGTTATAAAACAGTATCCCGAGGTAACTAAAGGTACTTGGGTTATAACTTCATCCCTAAAACCTTTTGGTATGATCATATCTTTGTATTGTTAGTTCACTAATGTTTTAACAAACTTCTGCGAGGAGAAGGACTCTAATAACAAGTTTAAGACGTGATTTCTGAAAGCAAGTGAAGCCCTGAATTTTATTTAGGGGTGTCAGACGACTGAATACATAAACGCAACACATTTTTTACATTGGGGAAACTTAAAAAAAAAAAATGAAGGCATTTCTTTAGTTACATGGTGACTTTTTGTCTGTCGGTAAAGCTAATTCGGTTAGGACAGATAAGGAAAGTGATATTTTTTCAGTCGCGTTTAATGCGAGTACTGCGCCTTTAAAAACACAGCTCTGTGCTTTGTGTCCTAACTGTCGTCCGGTGGCCACGTATGGCTCCTTTCAACAGCGGTAACAGCGGCTAACGAGTCCTATCCCATAACCGCCCTGACCTTAGCCAAGGGTTTATTTGTCTTTAACAAACGTGGTGGACTTTTTTCCCCCTTCTTCTTCATCTTCGTTTGAAGCGCAGAGGACAAAGTTTTGTCTGAATGTTTCCCGCTGGGACCGTGAAACCGGAGGAGGAGGTGGAGGCGGAGAAGGAGGGGGCAAACGGCTGAGGGGTCGTCCTGTCCAGTCAGAGTATCTGATCCGGGATCTGCTCAGTCAGACAGACAGACGGCGGCTTCTTCGAGGCTGAACTGTCGGATTCACCGAGGGAAAACTTTTTCTTTTTTCTTCCCGCGGATGATTCAGTTAGAAATACAACGAGGTTGGGATTAATTTAAAGTAGTTTTGACTTTGTTCGGGATAGGGTTTTTTCCCTCTCTGTGTGTCAAGACTTCAAACTCTGGAGGTATCACTCTTCCTACGGACGTTTTTGATTCATATATAACTTCTTGTAACTTTATCACAGCAAGCGGTTCGGTGTTCTTACACAAAATGGATAAATACGAGGATTTGGGACTCGAAGCGAGTAAGTTTATCGAAGACTTGAACATGTATGAAGCATCCAGAGATGGCTTGTTTCGAATGAGGAGGGATGCAGGAAATAACCCGGACTTTGAAGAGACTAGGAGGGTTTTTGCCTCCAAAATGACCAAAATACACATGCAGAAACAGCAAGAGGAGATGGCAAAAAGCAACCAGGTGATTAAAATGAACGGAGGTCACCACGGCGGCGCTCATTACACCAAGGACAGACCGCCCATCAACAGCTACAGGCAGCCGGGGGAAGCGGCGGCGAAGCCCCCGATCCTGTCGGGCCCGGTTCCGAGCGCCGTGCCGGTGAACCAGTGTGTTCAGGCTGAAGCTCCAGCCAGCAGGGCGTACGGCTACGGAAGCAATTATGATAACGAGCGCTTAGAGCCACATTCCTCCCATCACAGTAACTCTTCCATGCCAAGTTGTGGAAGTCCAGCTACCAGTGCTTTGCACCCTGTCTCCCCATCCAGAGAGGGCAAGCTGCCCCCCACTCTCTCAGGGAGCAGCAGCACATCCCACCATCAGCCTCAGCGCCTGCACACATCTAACACTGTCAGTCCTTCACAAGCAACCAATCAGAGTCCACTGTGCTCTGCTGGAACAGCCAGGGCTTGGACTGGAGAGCCCATTGGTGCTCCATCATCAGAGGGCATCCCTGCCTTTCCTTTGACCACTTTCACAGGTGATGCTGACTATCATGTGCAGCAGCCTGTGAGTCATTACTTACAATCTGTTAACCATAATGGTCCTGCAGCCACTTCCTTTGTCCCAGAAATGCCTCAACCTAAAGCCCAGGTGACCTCTGCAGCCCCATGTGCCTCTAAGAACCAGCTAACAGCTCGGAGCCAAATGCCTGGTGGCGTACAGGCCATGCAGGTCATCAGCGATGGTCCTGGAGGTCCGTCCTCCCCTAAACCTGTCCAGATACCTTCTACCGCTCAGCCTGTGCAGCCGCTGGAGCAGGGGCCCTCTGCAGCTGAAATCAAACTAGAGGCACTTACGAAACAACTGGAAAAAGAGATGGATGCCCAGCCAAAATCGGACTACTTTGGTAAGACTAGCCGACACCAACAAGGGGGTTTCTGTCAGTTTATCACCATCTGAATGACAAAAGCACCCACTCACGTTCATGGACACAAACCCATTTGTTTTTGATTTCATATATCATATTATACACACTGACTGCCACATCTCACACATAAACAAATGTCCTGTATGTTTTCACAATGTCCTATGTTTTTACTGATAAATTCAATTTTTATTTTAGTCTGCTAGACAATAATCCTTCTTTGTCTTCTCTAAACAAACCCTTCAGGCGGTAAAAAATGGCCAAAGCCAGGCAGATGTATGCTTTCATATTGTCTCTTCCCAGAGATCACTTTATCATCGTTGACACAAGGATAGTAACACAGCAATTAGAGCTTCAGCATACAAATATCTTCACTGCAGCGTTTGAGCTCGTGTGTTATCGTGTTTTTTCCAGTGTTTACTTTGACTGACAATGGCCTCCACTGTTTTTAGCTAATGACTTTCATAGACCTGTGCTTGCACATTTTTCAATTATCCCAAACTGAGCGTTTTAATACCTGCTTGAGCGCGTGTTGAGTTCCACCATTGTTGCCGAAGGTGCAGAGAAACGTCAGCAGAACAGTGATGTTCCGCTCATAGTGCCTCGCAAAAGTTTTGCAAACCGGTAGAAGTTTTGCCACATTCTGTCATTTTGCAGACATAACCTGTAATGCTTTGGGACTTCATACGATGGAGAAACAAAAGGTTGCACATATTTGTGATACGGAAGATTTTTGATATTTTTGTGGTGTCTGTGGTGTGCGTTTGATCAGGCACTTTGAATTAATAACATTGAAAAAGCCTTATTTTACTCCACACACATCTGCATGTCTTTT
>NW_015114698.1:112224-112588 GCF_001443285.1 Poecilia latipinna | reverse complement strand
TGTGGTTGAAGGTTGGTTTATTTTATGCAAAAGAGAAACTGCATAGCAGTTAATCTGGGGAAAAGAAAAGACTCAGGGTAAAATAGCTTATTGGCTGCGATAAGAGTGGGATTGTAATTTTTGCTCTTTTGAGGAATCATTGCTTTTTACTACAGTTTTTATTGCAAAATGCAAATACAAATTCCTGCTTGTATCAATGAAGAGATTGAAAAATATCATTAGTGAAAAATGGCTTTATAAATAATGTTAAACTGATGCACAATATACAAAATATTGCATAGGTGAAAAATGTAATATTTGAGGGAAAAGAAAACTGTTATCAATACATTACTTTCTAAAGATAAACTAGATGAAAGCATTTTCA
>NW_015114698.1:17222-105645 GCF_001443285.1 Poecilia latipinna | reverse complement strand
CAAATTATTAGTTGGTTAATCCTACAACTGTATTGATAAGTCAAGCAGAAATAATTCAGATTTGATGTTGGAAGGATTTTTGATCGAGCAAAAGGAATTCACTGCATTTTAAACTATAAAATGTTATGAATTTTTAGTTTATTGTATATATTAATTAATTTCTAGTATTGTGTAATAAGGCTCAAGTGTTGAAATAAAAAAAAATACAGAATATGCCAGTTTTTTCCAACTAATCAATAGAATAATCAGTTACTAAAATAATCATTATTTGCAGCTCCTTTCCCATGAGCCTCCAGTTGATGTTGATGGGCAGCGGCTCTGCACCAAATTATAAAACTTACTCTGCACAATGGATACATCATGACCACAGAACAGCAGGGGACACAGTAAGAAACTGAGCTTTGGTTTTGGTTCAGCTCTGTTCTTATTTCAGCATATCGTATTCACAGCCAGAGACCAAGCCACAACAGGTCACTAAATGTCGTCCTTTAAAGCAGACACTCCCCTCACAGAAGTGTGAGATGATTTTGTTTAACATTTTTTTCAAATCCCTCTACAATTCTGGCGAACAAATGTTCCTATTAATTATTATGACTTTTAAATTTACAAAATGTCAGGGGTTGAGATTTACATTGTATATATTTTTGGCCTTTTTGCATCAGCAGTGTTAGACTTTATCAATCATCCAAAAGCAAACTCAGCAGCAGCATCAATCCATTATTTACTAAAATCTAAATAACAGAGCAGCTTATACACAAGCTGCTTCCACACTTTACCAACCAGAGGAATCAATAAGACAGAAGAACAATAACAGACAACACGTTAAAACATTTCATAATGAATGATCTGCACCTGGGGTCCAAACATCTCCACAAATCAAAACAGTCATTTGAAAAATAAATATAACATTACATTAAGCCTCATCGTGACAGTCAATACACAAATAGATGATATAACCCTGGGTCTACCATCTACTCATCCACTTCTTTTCTTTATCACACGATAAATAATTTGTCTTTGTAACATAAAGTACTTTTTCACCTTCAGTACTAATATATATATATATATTTAGTCATTTAGTGAATTAGGTAACAGCTAAAAGGGGTGAAGAAATACTGAGTGCCACATGCAATGGATGGATGGGCTTATTCCAGAGTAAAAATTAAACTAAAAGTTGGAACTATGAAACATTTTATTCTTATATGACACTTATTTTAAATATTAATTGACTGTTTTGACTAAAAGTTCAACAGTTTTTTGTGTAAAACATATTATCAACATGATGTCTTAATTCAGGAACAGCTACAGAAGAATAAAAGAAATGCTAACCTAACGGGCTTTGTCTCTCTAAGAAAGTTATAGAAGACGTCATCAGGGCAAACTCATAATGTCTTCGTAATGAAATAAGAGGAGCGATTTCCATCTGCGTCACAAACTGAAGTCTAAACATGCTAAATCTGAGACAGGAAAGCAAAATGTAAACTGCAGTATGTTCTGAATTTATACAGTGAAGACCACAGTATTTAAACATTTACTATCAACTTTAAGGTTACCTTTATTTATTACTCTTTTAATCATAACAGTTTAAATCTGTGTAAATAAATCTCTTTATGATTATGTTTTGACATTAAAACAAACTCCTTAAGTTGAATAGATGAATGTGATTTCAGTTTGAAAACCAAAGATGAAATCTCATGATACTTGAACTAACCACTACATCAAGTCCATTAAATAGCAAATTCCCATCCAACTAAAAGTCTCCAGGTTTCTGGAGCAAGTCTGTGTCAAATATTTAATAATCTGATTATGCTGAAGTTTCATGAATCATTTTCACAATGCCACAAACTGTTCATGCATATTCCTCTTGAAAACTGGTCTGCAATCTTCTCTACAGACGTTGCAGTCAATGTTCCACAGAAGGCCATTCCTTTTCGCCATAGACTTCTGTAAACGAAGTGCTGCAGAGTGATGTCTGTTCTTCTGCACATGCTTGTCACTTTGGGCTCGTAAACAATTCACACTGAAGTCTGATTGTGGTTGGATTTAACTAGTAGTGCAAAAAAATGGAACTGAGCGTTAAAGATAACATTAGTTCTGTTAATTGACCTGCTGCAATTAAAAAGCACAAAGTAAAAAGGAAAAAACACAATTGTTGATTCAATTAAAAATTGAATTTGCTTTTAACAAGCATATGCTATTAAACTCACGAAAGACCTACATCAGAAATATTTTCTGGCAGAATCAGACAGTTTTGGAAAACAAAAAGGTCATAATGATGAAAGACTTACTCATTAATTTCCCAAGTGTGCATGGCTCTTTCTCTGGAGTGTTTAAGCCTGTCTCCACGGATCTTCAATTACCCTAATTAACGTTTCTCAGGCAGCTGTCTACTAGACAGTTGAACTAAAGAACTAATTTTCAAGTCTCAAACTATTCTAATGCCAAACAAGAGGAAACAATATCAACAACTGTCTCTGGCACATTTTTTAGTTCACTTGTGACACTTTTAATCATCCCTTTGCTTCAGCTCTCAACCTTTTAGCTTTTTTATTCAGATGTGTTCCAGAAGAGATGTGGTGTTCCTATTCTCAGCGGCACCTCATTGTGACAGGCAGTGTGTTCTCTGTACTTGTCTATAAGAACAGTTCATTCAAATTAAGTACTAGTTTGACATTATTGAACGTAGTGTAATAAAGCAACAAAGTTATATACAAGCAAAAATAAATTTAAAACAAAAGAGTTGTAGTAAAGTATATTTACACGTTCAAATCGCAAACTATGGCAAATTCAAAAGTAGAAAAATATTTTATATGTGGAACTAGGATAATAAATTGTGAGGTCCAGCACTATGTTCATCTTCCACATGGAGAAATAGGAGGATTGTTTCCTGGAACATTTACTTCATAATGGGTCTGGTGGAAAATGAGCTGTTATGAGGAAGGAAGGGTGTAGGACAGGAAACTTTGTCATTTAGGAAAACAAACTTTCTTACAGCTGAATGTTTTATTCTCCTTGTGGTGACCAGACATGATGCATGTTTATTGGCTGACTTCAGAATCTCAACCTATTTAAAAATTTACTAATTTCCTCTTCATTTTTCTTCTACTTGTGTTTTTTACTGCAGTATGTTTTTATGACTATGAACATTGTTTTATCATTGTGTTATGCTAATAAAACCCAATGATTTTTGGACAACTATTTTTTACTGACCTGATATAGTCCCTTCTTAGCTTAGGTATTGTGTTTGAGGTTATTCACATTTCTGCTTTACCATGTCTGTGTTGACGGTCAACTTGTTTGCATTTCATGTTTTCTCTTTAGGTTATTCCTGCCAAGCCTCCGTTCAGCAATCAGCCTCATGTCGCCCACCTGGGCCGTGCTGATTGTCTCTCTGTTCCACCTGTATGGAGCACCACCTGAGGGCTCTCCAGTCTCTGCTTTGCCAGATTATCAGCAGACTTGTCCAAGTAGACAGCAAGTGTTGTTTCTGGCTCTCGTTTGTCTTCTAGTTGCCAACCAAAGGACTCTTCTCACCTTGCTCGGCTTTGATAGACTTTCACCTCCTGTCAGGTTTTTAGACATTAACCTATTTTGTGAGTGTCGACCTCTGATTCAGTGTCTTGACACATGGCATACTATATTTGACCTTTGTTGAATGATCATACATCTGGATTTGTGGATTTGGAGTCATTCAGCAGCTATGTTTTCATTACAAATATGTGCAAAACTGTTTTGATATGATGCTAATGCCAAAAAAAAAAACATAGTTTTGCAATTGTGGTGTTTTGATTAAATGGAAAAATGAAATGAAAATCTTACATGATTAACTGTGCAGGCAGTGACGCATGCAAACGCGTCACTGCCATGATGGAAGACTCATGAGCCATCAGAGGAGATGTCAGCATCTTATTCAGG
Source organism: Poecilia latipinna (assembly GCF_001443285.1). Lineage (NCBI taxonomy): Eukaryota > Metazoa > Chordata > Actinopteri > Cyprinodontiformes > Poeciliidae > Poecilia > Poecilia latipinna. The sequence continues at coordinate 101,730 of NW_015114698.1, read as the reverse complement.
CATTGGAGCGACAAACCGCTTATTGAGTGAGGCTACATTTGTGCCATTTTTGAGAAATTGTAGTCAGTGATTTTACAGATGAACTATGGATTCAACACTTTCAAATGGCAAACTCAACATTTGAACGGCGTGATGCTATGAGAGCCCTGGTGGAGCCAGCAGTGCATCGTCCGAGGCCTGGGACTGCTTTGCTGCTGTATACAAACTCACATGACTTGTATGATGGAATAAGTGTTTTCATTGCAGTTTTGTGAAATACACAAATTTTGATGCTGCTGAGAACCCGCCTCATCCAAGAGCAAAAATTTTTTTTTTTTTTTTTTGTTGAAAAACGTTTTGTAATTCCATTTCACACAATCTTATGGTTCGTGGAAACACAGCTAATGTACCGAACTCAGTCTGTCATTACAGATTACCTTCTGGCCGTCGCTGCAGCCATATTTTATGCTACGTAAGTAGCACTCCACACTTTAGGGAAAGTGCTGTACATATCTTCCATTTTGCGTCATCCCTCTGTGATCAATCTGTCACCCCAGACTCTCCCGTCAACAGCCAGCTGTTTGGCTCTGTTCTCCTGTACGTCTCTCACCACTGCAGACCAGAGCAACAACCTACTTTTAGCTCAGTGCTTACTGTGTATTGTGGCTGAATTTCCGGGTCGTCTGTGTTGGGTAACAGTTTCCTTTTTCCTGCTTGGTTACTGCACAGTGCTCTGTAATAAAGGGAGTAGTCCATAATGAGATGACTACAGACTCAGATTCCCTCAAATTATAATTGATCATTTCAATGAAAACCTTTTATCATATTCAGACAACCCTGCATTTTCCAAATGCTTACTGCTGACTCAATAATGTATTCCTATTACTCTGCTGCTCTCCATTAATATTCATTTAAATTTAATTGTCTGTAGCAAAAGCTGTTATATAAAATGTTATATTCTTTATTTCATTTACAACAGACATTTTTATCCAGCTGCAAACACAAAAGGTTAACTGCATTTAAGCAGCACTTTTCTAATGATCCAATGAATTGTGTTCAGTTGAGCAGAAAAGATGATGGAATACATTTTGCAGTTTTTTATTATTCAAACATCTTAAGAAAAAAAAATAAGAAGCTATAATTTGTTACATTGGAACACCCTGGTTATGTGCAGCTGGGGTTTAAAATGATTGAGGTATGATAGACCAACACAAAGTAGTGCATAATAGTGAACTAATGAAAAAAAGTGTAATTGTCTTTACTGATAAAAGTACATGTTTGTACTGCTGACACCCCTGAACTGCACGCAATCCAACTGAAAATTTGTGGCATAACTTGATAAATGTTTAATCCACAGTGACTGAGCTAAAGGTAGTTTGAATTAGAAACATGAACAAGTTAAATTGGTGTAGATACTTTTGCAAGGCAATAATTAAATGTTTCCATTTAATTAAACAAATTCAGATGTTTTTTGCTAAGCGCACAGACCCTCTAGTTTGGTGAACAAACAATTTCCTTATTAAATTAATCAAGTCACAAGTGATTAAAATCAATTTCCTGAATTTTGAGAGACTGTTTTTCCTGGCTGCTCACTCATGTTCCTTAGTTTAGCTGCTTTCCTGAAGTGTTTTTGTATTCATCACATGCTGCTGAACCAGAAGAGTTCTGAACTTTTGCAGAAGAAGAGAGGTTGCAGCTGCTTTTCTCCACAACAAACCCATCTCCAGCAAAAACCTTTTTAACAAACTTCTGGTTCATCTAAACTTTATTCTCCTCAATGAAGCTGATTTTTCCGCTGCACGCTACATTTTAATTATAATTTTACAAATGTGCAGTTTTTCTTTTTGACGAAACTATAATCTCAGAGAGGATCTTAACAAGCAAGAAAGACCTAATTCACTTAAGTATTTGTTTAATTCTTTTTTCTTTGAGTTTCAACACGATCTTCAATAGAATTGCAAATTAAAAGTACAGATATCAAAGTGAAATGGCTAATCATTGAAATGCTAATGCAGACTAGACCTGTTCTGTATCTTTTTAAACAGTTTCTCACACATTACTGGTCACACATTACAATGAGAATACCTAACTGGAAAAGTCTGCTGATACTTTGCCTTTTTGGGCCAATTAAAAGTTAATTTACTAAAAGATGCTTTCATATTTTTGTTTCTGGTTTATTGTCTTTTTCTATCATTTCAGAACAAAATGACAAGCTTCTGTAGGTTGCATGGAAGTCTCTGACATGAGGGCATTTTCAACTAATACTGTTATGTTAATATGTTGTGGATGTAACTGAGTTTTCCTGCAGGTCTGAACCCAAAGGCTGTATGGAACCAGAAATATTAACAATTTATGTAGTTATTTACACCACAACTTTTCAGTTGAGCTCCTGGATTAATTTTCAGATTTTATTGTGCAAGTATAAGGTATAATTTTAAAATAAAGAATTATGCTCAAATATTTAAGTTTTTCAAATGTATTTCTTCAACACAAACAATTTGAGATTTGTTATTTTTTTAACAAATCTCAACAGACAAATAGGAAAGGTTCAAGTTGATCTAACATCAGATAGTGATAGGGGGGTACAATGTATTTTTATTTACTATATATAAATATCTGGTTCCTATTATGCATCTCCATAAGTGGAGTTATTTATATTTTTTTCCGGAGTTCTGAAAATAATTAGAATAAATCTATATAATTCTTATTTTTGTCATATTTCCTCTTTTATAGCTCACAGGCAGACTTCACTCCTTGCTATAAAACAGTGTTCACCACTAGATATTAACTCTGCAGGACAGTAAGCTGTGACATTAACGATATAACGGAAAATATGTCTTTTGACATTTAACATAAATACCATAGAGCAGTAAGAGTTGCAAGGACAGAAACAGCTGTAGACATTTAAACAGATAACTCTTTGCATCTGGGTACTAAACCAGCCATTAACTAGCGTTTTTACTTCCCAGCTTCCATATGAACGCATCAACTTGCTTCTGAGGACTGCACTACAGACAGCGCAGGACTTCCCCGCAGTCTAACTGCGTGGACAATTTAACACAATTTCTTTTGTTATAGTGTTTACTGACTTCTTCACTTTTGTATCCAGTTGTTCTTGTAGTGAATCTTAGAATAAAAACCACTCAGTTTAATTAAATCATGTGACTGAACAAGCCAGATTAAAAACTTGGTGTCAAACATAAAGGAAGAAGAAGAGCTTCATAGAGATCAAGAACAGGATGGAAACGTGACAGGAAAAGGGAAAAGTGAGTTTTGCACATCAAATACCCCCTGTTGAATATTAGATACACACCGAGTGGGCACTACATTGAAAGTGACAGATGAAGTCAGTGGTGGCATGGCAACAGTGGTCCCTCAGCAGGACGATGTGCACCACCATGCTGTGAAAACTACTAAGATAGAACAACCTGATGCGGCTCAAAGAGCATGTCAAGATTTAATATGTGACATTATTTTTCTGATGACACTGTATAACTATCCAATGTGTCTGGTATCTATCAATCGGACATTTTGTATTGCGTGGTTGCACTGTGTGCTGCTTAGTGACCTAAGAGTAGCTTACGAACAAAAATAATAATACAAATGCGTATTGCATTAAAATAAAATGTGATTCCATCTGTTTACTCTTCTCCCTGAAGCATCCAGCAGTTTAAGGAGGCTACTTCTTTGAAGAGAGAGTTCTTGCAGCTGCTCGGGGGGATTTATGTAAGATCAGGCAGGTGGTTTTAATGTTTCTTGGCTCATGGTGTGATGTAGCTCTGACCTATATTTCTAAAGCCATTCCATATTTACATCAGGTTGCTTCAAGTTATGGCGTTATATCTCATAGCAAGGATGATGTAATCTTTCTTACATTCCATTTCTTTCATTAGATATAATAATATCTAATGAAAGAAAATTAATGAACTAGTGTCTTCCTTAAGGTGTAGCCAATGAAACGTTTGGGAGAAGAGCAGCTATCTGTAAGAAGGACGTGTAGAACAATAAACTTTGGACTTCTTCTTTACTTTGCAGTGGAGGAAGGCTGCATCACCATCCAGACAGGACGATGTCGCTTCAGAGATCAGCTCCAGACCATGGTGCCCTTTGTGAAGCTACTTTCACCAAATTTCACACACTTCCCTCTGCGGTCCTACTGCCATTTGCAGAAATACATCATCATCAGAACCAACCAATCAGAGCCAGCAGGAGAGTAACAGTGGATAAACAGTTTTCCTGGAACTGTAAGTTGTTTTTATTTATTCATTTTTTGCGTGTCTTGTGCTTGCATTTTAAAAGCTTAACTTACAACCCAATTATGATCCAGCTGCGTGAAATGCAAATATCAGATTCCTGTTCCGTCTGTCTAAATGTACGCTGAATAACTTTCCAGCAGTAACAGACAGTGTCAACTCTTCCCTAAACCTTGATTAACATCCTCTGTTCTTTCTAATTTCAACCCTTGTATTTGCTTCCACTCACATTCTTTTATGTTTTCAAAGTAGGTACTACTGAGCTAAATTTTCCATGCAAACCAATTTTCTGTCTCCTGTCTCAGTGACACTATGCCAAGTGCATAGCATGTGGTCCATCTGCGTGACCTTCCTCAGGTCCAATACTTCATCTAGTCTTCCTCTGTCTTCTTGAAGTACATCTTTAAAACCATTCCCACCCTCTTGATAAAACCCACTGCCATCTGTCTTTCCTTATTTCTGTTCTTGGCACCATACCTACGGTACTTACCTCACACCGCTTTCACCTTCTTATTCTCTGAAATCCTCTCCACCCACTATTCTTTCTCTCCTGGAACAAATGTCACTTCATTGACTCTTTAACACCATGCAGGCTTAAGGATAATGAAGGCAGTCTAGTTTGGTGATTTATGAGATTGATGCAGTTTAATATTTTACTGCTGCTTCTGTCATTTATATTAAATGACAACTAATGAAAGAATCATTACCTTATGCAATGTTGAGCTTCCACAGATAGGTGAATGGGGACCTGCAATTTTATACATCCTTTCACCCAAAACACTAAAGTCCTCTCTGCATTTAGGCTTCTGATCAGGTTTAAATGTGTAAAAAGGGACTTCAAGAACCACTTTTTGATAATGTTTCCTGTGGGCCTGAAACTTCAAACTGTGAAAACCGTAATGTCAGCTTTGATCAGTGGAACGGCATTCAGCACATGTTGAGACAGTGGCAGGTTGCAATCAATACCAGGGATAATTTTTATTTGGTTCTTCCTGAACACATGATCAAATGTGGCAGCCACCTGGCGTGATCTCAAAGCTAATTTCAGAAGAAGTCAAAAAAACACTCTAATGCATCCTGATGTTTCAATTAGGGTTTTACTCATAGGAGTGTGGTGCCCTGCTTTTTCACATTTTGTCATGTTGCAACTACATTTTAACTGAATTTGTGTCACTGCACGAGGTATAGCATCTTGTGAAATAGAAGAAAAATCATGTTCTCTTCAAACTCTTTTACCAATAAAAATAAAAAAGTTTATTAGCACAGTTAGTGCTTTCTAGAATCTCCTTTTGCTGCAGTTAAGACTGAATTTCACAATCCACTGGCATTTATTTTTCATTTGTTTTGTTTATTTCTGTTTGATAGATCTTCCCTTTTGAGCTCAGTTCCCTGTGTTCATCGTTAGTCTTTGTTTACTAGTTAATTCTGTCGTGTTTAGTTTCTCAGTTTCTGCCTATGTTCTGTTGTTTGTGCATTTAGATTTAGTTAGTTTTGTGCCCTTGGTTTGTAATGCATGCTGATGTTTTTAGACTTAATTCACCTCCCTTTGTGTTATACATGTGTTCATGACCTGCCCTCTCAGCAGTTTCCCAGTAAGTATTTCATTAAAGCACTGTTTAGCCTCAGTTTTTTTCATAATGTGGGTCAGAATTTTCTGCACTTTTTCATTTTCTTTTCTCTCTACCTTTTAAAGTTGCTTCATTTTTGTTCAAATTAGTTCTGGTATTTTTCAAGTCTTTGCTATTCAGCTCTGGACTTTAACTGGACAATTCCACCAAATGAATGTGCCATGGAAGAAACAATTCAGCTTTAGATCTGGCTCTGCCGTGTTTCAAGGTAGATGTGGAATGGTGAGGGTGATGTTTGGTTAGTTTTCCAAACTTAAAATACGATTTTAATCTCACCTGACCAAAACAGCTTCTATGGACGGTTTGCTGTGTCCCCTGTATGGATTGAAGTTCACTTCAAACTGAACTTCAAAGGTCTTTCTTTCAACAAAGGCTTTCTTCTTTAAAAGCTGGACTTGTGGAATGCAATGCTAATCGTTTTCCTGTTGACACTCTGGCTGTGGACCTCTGAAGCTCTTCTATGTCATTCTGTGATTCCCTTTCCATTTTCATTTGACGGATAGAACAGTCCTGAATGAGATATACGGATTTTCAGTTATTTCTGTATAACTGACCCTAAGTAGACTTCTCCACAACCTGTATACCTTTACTCCTAACCTGTCTGCTGTTTTCCTTAGTTTTCAAGATGTTGTTTTGTTCGCTATGTGCTCACAGATAGTGATTATAATGTGATAACTGCTGGAAAAATTCAAGGCCTCTGAACACTTAAACAAGGCCCTATCAATAGGTTGCTCCAAACCATTTTGTTGAAATCATAGCGTTGAAAACTTTAAAAGCATATTACGATTGATTAAGAAAGAAAAAGAAAAAAAAAACAGTTTGAGGTATTTTTAAACATTTATTTACAGAAGGTAGTTCCTTTATGTTTAAAAACAAAGTCTAATTCTGAGAAAAGTTTAATGCAGGTCACCCTGAGTATGGGACCAGCTTAATGGGACATGGTAGTAGGAAATCCCAAATCTGTTAATGAATCAATGTTTGCTGACACAATATGGAACCAATTATTTACTACATCCAGGGTTAAGTAAGAAAGGTCTGCATCTGGAAAAACAGTTTAATTTCCTGTTCCAGTGTGTTACTTGGGTCTGAAATTTAATCACATTACTTGAACAAGTTTGCTTTAAAAAGTCACTTACATTTTTAAGTGTACTTTTGAGCTTTCTGATTAAAAATACAACACCACTGCAAATTTAATAGGTTATAAGATATAATAACTAACCTGTTCTGAAAGCCACTGTTTGGTTGATAATTCACCTAAATGTCAAAAACATTGCTGTTTATTTAGGCTTCTGAGAAATATACAAATATGATAACAGAGACTAAAGAATATGTAGAAATTTACATCAACAGACTTTTGCACTTTTTTCTGCTGCTTGTCAATATTACAGAAAATGTTCACTGCTAAGAACAGATGCTCTTCATTATAACAGTTTTTAATTACCCATGACCTTCTATGAGCATTTTGCATTATTCAGAAATGCGCTTCAGATTTAAAATAATTGAACACTAAAAAGAATTAGCAATAATACAAATTAACATTTAAATTAACAACCAATAAGAACTTTTATTCAGAAATGTTGGAACTGAATAAATGAAAAAATTAAGAAATCCCACCAGACAACCTTAAACATCTAAAATTAATTAATGTGACTTGAAATATACGACCCAAAAATACACAAACACACAAGATTTGCAGCCCTCATTCAGCATTTCTGAGAGCTTTCTTGTTACTTAGTTGTCCTTCAGTTTTCACACACTTTTCAATAATTTAGAGTGACCAATTTACCTGAGACACCTGCATTCGGCAGCTACACAAAAGGTAACCTTCACTTTCATGTGGCGAACATGCAAACACCACACAGAAAGGCCCTGGCTGGTATTCTTACTGAGAGGCAACAAGTGCACCACTTTCAGCCTAAAAAGGAACTGACTACTGTCATTTTTTCTTTTTTTTTCTTTTCTTTACAAATCACTACTCTTCCAAAAACCATGAAGCTTTGCTTGTGTTTTCTTCCCATTCAAGATGAGGTGAAAGTTGAAAATAAAGCATGTATTTTCTGACTCTGGATTGGATGTGGCTTTCTCCGTTTTAAAAGTCTGAAGCGACGTGGAGAGAAAGTTGCACTCTTCCTGGGCTCCTGTGCTTTTGTTCCCTCCTCACATTTTGGGTAAAATCACACCAGAGCTTTTAGATCCGTTTTAAACAGACCAGGATTTTTTATTTTTTATTTTTTCTTGGATTGTCTGCTTTATGTGAGCAGGTGTAAAAGCTCATACTAACTCTGCTGTTGACCAAACAAACTAAATCTGGTTGACTGGAAAATGGGTTTTATTTTGCTTGCAAGTGAACCGACCATCCAAATAACTAAAGAGAGAAAGTAGTGTCTCTTCTAATACAGCTGGAACGCTCTCTGTCTTGTTGTAGGCTGTTTCTGTGACTGCAACTCAAATGAGCTTCTCCTGTGACAGTGTGACAATGTTTAGGAAGTTCAGTCCACCTTGAAAATGGAAGACTAAGAGATAACCAGGCCTAGTGAAGTTGTGAAATATGTTGCCTTTTGCTATTGAATAGAACAACATTCAGTCCCCTTTGGGCATACACCCAGCATGAGTCCGATGAACCTGAAGTAAAGCTCAGCTGACCTATCAGGGTGTTTGTCACTTTATCTGTCACTCTTTCATAATCTATAGTGAAAGTCATAGTTTGCAGAGACATTCACTGGATCACAAATGTGTCATTATACAAAGACATCAGTTAGGAGAAAAGTGTGATGAATAACTTACAGCACAAGAAGAAAATGCAGTGCAGTTAATACATTCTAAGAATGTAACTCAGTAAGATCATGTAAAAAAAAATGTACAAACTGTGCATGTATAGATATGGACAGGAAAACAAACTATCTACAAAAACATTAAAAAAAATCTGCAATTAATAGTAGGGTGAAAACAGAAGTTTTGGGGAGCAGTGATGGTTATAACGTTGCTGGAAGGAAGGACATAATGATAATGATGTGACAGTCTCCTGTGTTCCCCAAATGTGTGGACTAAATTTTGTGTTTGAAAGACAGAAAACTTGTCTCCAAAAGAAAGTATCCAGCCTTGAATGAAATCTCCAAGTCTAGCAGTTTCAATCTAAAAAAAACTCTAGACGTTAAGGATTAGTTCTTGTTAGATGGAAGCAGACTTTTTGTCAAAGTGGAAAACTTATGAACAAATTTAAATACCAGTTAATTCTGACTGACCTTCTGGTTGCTGCCAGACAGCTGAAGATAAAGAGGGATTTTATTTTTCAGCATCACTCTGATTTCAAACACACTTGGGAATCAGTGACAGAATTACTTAATCAAAATTGGTCTAGTTAGAGTTCAGAACAAAATCTGACAAAAAAAAAGGGGAAAAAGTCTGAAAGGTCACATAAAGATTCCTGGATAACTGGACCTCCTCCTGTTTGGGTACTCTGCTCAAACATTATGAATACTGTTCCAAGTTATCTTTAACAGAAAATAAGCTGAATGTTGTTTTGAAAAAACACAACAAAAAACTAACTTAATATCCTAATGGTTAGTTTACAAAAGTTGCAAAGATTCTGGTTTGATGTCAGGAGACTCTGACACTATGGGCAGTAGCGTTAAATGCCTGAACATCAGGGTGGCCACTAGAAGTGTGAAAATGAATTCTCATGCTCCCTGAACCAATCTTTCCTGGTTTAAGCCCAGAAGACCCAGCTATCAGGATTCCTTGAGAACTTGTTCCCTCCCTAAATAACCTTCTTGTTGTTTAAGGGGTGAAAAATAAATTTTCATCTTCACTTTGAGAGCGATAACCTGTTTGTTTATCAAGGCTCTGTGACGTGTTTAACCCAGGCAGTGCACACATACAACCCATTTTTACACCCTAATTTAAACTCTATTTGACTGATACCACACAGAAAATAGTCATTCGATCTCTGCAGAACTACACGCTTCACACCTCTCCCACATCTCCGCTGCTCTGTCTGGATTTGAATCTGTGAAATCAGACTAGCATCATGTATCCAATCTGCATGCTTGCCAAGCAGAAAAACCTAAAAATAAATATTCTATCTCATCTTCTATGAACTGAAATAAGATTAGAGGGTGTGTTTGAGTGCATTTAGAGGTAGAATTCATCAGCTACCACAAACTGCAGCTTCATTTCTTAGCTAATCCCCAGCAGATCTGATCACACCAGGCTCCAAAAGCTGAGACTAAAAAGTTGTTTAAGTCTCAGCTTTGTGAGACCAATTATTTGAGGGACCAAAAGTGAGGGACCAATTATTTGTTATATTTTTAAGACAGTACATCACATTAATTAAAGACTCTAATTTGTCAGATTGAGCCTTTTTAAGAGAATCAACCTGTGGTGTTGTAATAGCCAGCTATCAGAACTGGAGATGAATAATTATTAATGTGAACTTTACAAATCTCTAAAATGATCTGAAAAGGTGTAGTTGATGGAATGCATGCTTAATTAACTCAATACTTCAAATATAATTGGCCTAGTTCATGGACTCTTGGATGAACTTTTTAATACCCAAAAGGATTTTATGTTCTTAAAGTCTGCCTTCATGAAAATGTATTAATTTACAAAAAGTTCTAATTAGGGGTTAAAGGCAAATAGAGACATTTACGCTTTGAAAAGAAACTCCCCACTGTTGTGTTAAACTTAAGAACAGATTTTATGTCTTTGTGTTCACCCCATGTTGGAAGAGGTTTTTGCTGATTCTTTGTATCTGATTTGTGTCCCCCTGTTACATCACCAGATTTAGGTTTTTAGATAAACAGAGTAAATCAGTACTGTTTTCTCCTTTGTGTCGTGTGGAGTGGTTGGTGGTGGTGAGGAGAGACACAGAGACCCAGGTTGTAGAAGAAAATGATGAATTTAATGAAGAGTGTAGCTCAAAAACAGTCCAGATCTCAGGCAGCAAAGCAGAGCAGAAACACAGAGGCTCAGCACTGGACTGACGTGACAAGCTAATGCCGACACAGGACTTAACAGTTCAACTGCACTGGCAGACGAACTATCATAGACAAGGACCCGACAAGAGACAAAGACAACAGGTGGGTTTAAATGCACAGGGAGGGTAATCAGGTAACTAGACACACCTGGGAAGCAATCAACGGGGAAGACGCAGAGACAACAGAGACTCACAGGACAGAAACTGAACACAGAAAACCCTTAAAAAATAAATACACAGAAACACGAATCATGACACTTTGGAGGCTATGAGCATCATTTTGCATTTCTCACCTTTAAAACTAGAAAGATATTCAGAAAATGGGAGCAATTGAGGGTCAATGGAATGCTTTTAAATTCATTAGTGTGTGTGTGTGTGTGTGTGTGTGTGTGTGTGTGTGTGTGCGTGTGTGTGTGTGTGCCTCAACAGACTGCAGTTTTACTCTATAGCATTTTGCTGTTAGTGCCTTCTACCTTTGACCTAAATAGTCATCAAACATTAGATGTAAATGTTTTTACATTTTTAAAAAGTAAATAAAAAAATATTTTCACAGTTTGTTTTTACTGTATTAGAGTTTGTCCTCAAGTCAGTTATTTATTTTTTTTGTCTTTTTTTTTCAGTCAAGATCAATACTCAAATTTATTGACGTTCATAGGCAGATTATACGAAAGTGACTGATTGTGCTCTCATCCAAAATTCGTCATACAGACTGAATCTCAAGACATTGCTGAAAGATCCATTCAATGATTGGTGCAAAAAGTCCAGTGGTAAAATTTCTTTGCATATATTTTTCCACATGCATCAATAAAATCTCCAAATGAATATGACGGTATGATGATTGTATCGAGTCTTCTAATAGCCATTGTTGTATATGATATTCTTGATTTGACTCAAAGGATTCTAGCTAATATTGTTGGACAGACAAGGTTTTATTCCAATATAGTTTAGTTTGTCACCATGCCCAGAGGCTATTTGTTATGGTGGGATGAATTCCCTTCTGACTGACGCTTACATCCATGTGAAAGGATGATGCTGACAGATAGCTCCTCCACTCTGAGCCTTTGAAGATACACAGAGTCCCATCAGTTACTAAAATTGGTTTAACCCCAAATACACTCTCAGTCAATTTAGGTTTAAATGGTAAAAGTGGAAAATGGTGAAAAAATTCTGCTATGTTGTCTGAGTTTATGAGGATAATGGCTTTTTTCCTGATGCAGCTGCAGGATAAAACGAAACAAAAGCCAATCAAAGCAGCAGAGATTTGGACTGATACTGTAATAGCACTGAGGTGGAAGAAGCGCCCGGCTTTTCTTATAAATAGCAGCTTTCCTCGATAATAGAAAGAAACCTGCTTTCTGAACATAATACTTGCCTTTATAACACTGAAGAGAGATTAGCTTTAATATTCTGTATGAAACTGGAAATTTTCGAGACAGAGAGAGAACATGATAGGCGCGACAGAAGGAAAGAAAATGAGAGAAGCTCATATGAAAAGTGTGAAACAAAGAAAACCTAAACCCGAACTGAAGTCTTCTGAATTTCAAGAGTGTGCAAAGAAAAAACAAAGCGAATTCATTTGTGGGTTGTTAAAGCAATCAGTCTTCTAGTTCACAGCACCGCACTGGGAGAGTTTGGTGTCCCTAATTAAATAGAGGCGCATTTATTGAGCAGCTCGCGCTCAGAGGTGGTAGTATGTGAAAGCTGCGTGTCTGCGCGCGCTGCCGCACCTGTGCCGCCCGCTTCTCCCCGTGCGTCAGAACATGGCAACTCTTTAAACCTTTCCCCCACACGGGAGGAGGCTGCAGACCGCCTCGATCCTATGAAGCGTTCACAGGTCTCTCCTGCTGCTGCTCTCCGGATCGAACCACCGTATTTACACCGTCAGCGCGGCTGCTACCGCACAGCGTCTCATTTAAAAACTTCCGGTGTGAATTTGACACCTGGGAAGAGTGGGACCAGATAATTACTGCTCCTTTCTCCCACCAGCGCGATTTTAACAGAGAACTTCCAGAGGCATCATGCAAGTTTACATAGCTGTGATATTCGCTTATGGGGTGTCTGGTAAGTTCAGCAACTTAATTGACCGGATAATGATTTTAACTCTCTGCCCGCTTTATTTAGGACGTTTCTTTTACAGTTTACCTTTCCAATTTAAATCGTCTCACATTTGCATTGATTATAAAACAGAACTGAAAAATTAGAACAAGATTGCACTGAAGGGATTTTACTGTGAATATGTCGATTTTTCATCCATCTCAGAGTTATGGTGTAAATTGCCTTTCATGTAACAGCTAGAGCTTTCTTGAAGCATTGTTTCAGCTCACAATCTGTTAAAAAAATCGCTTATCTTCACGTCATGATAGTAATGTACATTCAGTCAGATGTTTGCCTTGTGTTTGATCCCATTTTTTTCTGTTATGTTGTGCATTTTCTGAGGTAGACTAATCTGTGTATTTGAGGCATTTTTGCTAGATGTGCCATCAGCATATTTATTCCATATTGTAGCATCAGCTGTGAACCTTTTTCATTCAGTTACTGTCCTGCTGCTTCAGTGGTGTGTTACTGAGGGAAGCTACTGTTTCTAGATGAGGGGAATCCAGCATACAGTTTACATTCAATTTCACTTTAAGTAACAGCTTTGGAACAATTTAAAACCAAATCCATTAGAGAACTGAAACTCTTCAGTTTATTCTTCAGTTTGTAAATCAGTTTGTTATATTCTGCTCTTTTTTGATATAAAGTAAGGGAACGCATCAACAGATTAAGTTTCTTTAAATAGTACAGAACTTATCAAGACAGTGGTAGTGGTTTATCTTGACTGGCAGCATCTGTGGTCACCTTGCCTCTGTAACTTGAATAATGTGCCCACCACATTCCTTCTCTGTGTTTACTAGGTTTCAGGATGTGCTAACAATGGGAAAGGCTGTCAGTGGGGAGTTATCAGACTGGCCGTTCATCCAAGGAAGTTATAATACAACCTGTTTGATAGGATTATGTTTCCATTTTCGTTTTACAGAGTTCTATTGGAGATCTTCATCCTAAACATTTCTGTTTGGTTACAGTTGATCAAACAAACATATCGTTTTCTACATATTTTTGTGAATCAGCCAGATATCAGAAACAAACTTCACTATTTTTAGAAGCAAATTGCTGATGAACAGATCAGAAACTGAAAAATGAGGGGGTGTTTTCTCATTCATTAAAGTAACATCTACTTTTATTGTTTCCATTGTTTGAATTTAGCTTTTTGCTGAAATGTTTCAGCTCAAAGAGATTTTCATATCAGTGAAAAAGAAGCTGAATAAATAAAACAAAAGCCTTCAAATTATTATTTTTTTTAATGAAGCAACAAAGTGTTCCCACCCAACCTGCCCCAGTTATTTTAACACATCAATTAACTGTGGTTAATAGAGGTGGTTGTTTTGAATTTATCTCTCACTAAACCAATCCATTCACTTGAGTCATTTAGTGAGTGTTGCTTAGATAATTTGTCAGAATCAGCAAGTCAACCTCTTAGTGAACTAGTCAAAATCCAGACTTCATGAAGTCTGGACTTTGACTTCATGGTAAAAAGTTTATGAGGTAAAAAGTCCAGACTTCATGAAGTCTGGACTTTGACTGGAGGAGATAACATCAGCTCATCAGTTCTGTTTATGACCTTAAACAGGCCATGAAAATAATGTATCTGAAAAGGTTCAGCCAGTTTAATTTCGTTCAATACAATTCTCCAGTTGGAGACAAAAAGGATTAAATTTAGTTTATTTTCTTTCCATTTTATGTATTCTATGCTATTTTGACAATAAACAAGTTAGACACTGTGACCAAAAGTAGAAAGAGTCCTATAATGGATATCGGCTCTCTTTTATGAGGTAAAAACACATTTTGCACAGTTTAGACACTTTTTGGCCAAATTGTGCTAAAAATGACATTTCTGTTTGGTACATCTTTCACTAAAACTTTCACTAAAATATGCTTCAGCTGATTCAGTCCTAACTATGAAGTTTTAACCAAGATATAGATTTAAAAGTCTGAGCCATTCTTTTGTGTCTGGACAAGGATTTTTATTGTATTTTGTAATGTTTACTTGGATGCTTACATTTTTTTTTCTAATTTACTGTTTAATTACTAATAAATAAGGTAGGATAACAACATCATTAGTGATGTCACTATCAAAATATTGTTATCTTTACACATGTACCAAAAGTTAGCATTTTTTATCTGATGACTGTGGAGCTATTCTTCATTTTTATTTTATTATTTTGTCTTTATGTGGAAATTACTTCTGAAACTCTTTAGCGTAAAGGGTACCGAAAAAATAAAGAGCTAAATTTTCTTTAGTGCCTTCAGTAAATGAAAACACAAATGAGTCAGTTGTGAAATATATGGGATGAAACTAGCAACCTCAGACACATTTCCTAGAAGAGAGACAGTAGGAAACAAAAATACAGAGTCTAATGAATTATTTGTAAAAGCAAGACACAACAAATCATGTTCATCTGGAAACGGTGTGTACATAAATGTTTACAAGAAAATTATTTTGTCTAATGATCCCAATTTTAATTGTGACAAAAAATAAATAACAAAAACAGATGAAACCTGTAATGGAAAAGAATAACAACAAAAACAGATGAAACCTGTAATGGTGCAATTAACCATCCATTGCAATACAGGATTTCATTTATAGAAGGTAATTCCTTTGTTTTTGTTTTTGTGGTTTCAATTACTACCTCTATGAAAAAAAAAAAAACATTATTTTTACGTTTTTTGTGTTTAGTCTTTCTTTCTTCTTTGGGCAAAAACATTAGCTTCAGTCAGACTTCAAAGAAACATGGAAATCAGCCAGGCCAAGTGACATACGCCTGCAAACTTCCCCGAGTTTAAAATGACTGTCATAGACGAGTACTAGAATTATGAGTATTCACTATTTTAGCTAGATTCACGATTTCCATCTCTGGTCTTACTAATAAGATTTAACACATCCCGTCTTCCATGGCAAAAGATGAAGATTAGCATGTTATTTTAGGGGCTTTCGTTTTCACCTTCTTCTTTTTGCTTCCTTGAGAGTGAAAGAACATCTTCTGCCAGACCTCCAGCTGTGAAGCAGCTGAGTCAGACACATAACTCGTTCCACTTCCAGGTTACATCAAACATTTATACTGACTATACCTTGTTCTATTCTCCTACAGTTTGCTTTCTTTCAGAAGCGATAACTAAAACATTTATCGACATATTTGACATAAAAGTTAAATCTCTGGCTTTTTTGTTGCCATATCACTTTAGGTTTTATTTAGATAATGAAATCAAGGATTTACATTATAGCATTAGGCATTAAAAAGCAATAATCCTGTTGGATAACTGACAAAAAGGAAAATAAATATTATAGTGAATCTGTCTGTCACTTTAGTACCACAGATTGCCCGGTAGATTTATCATCTCTCATATCAGCTAAGCTGCTAATATTTCAGGCATGGTTGGGTCTCAAGGTGTGCTCACACCTGGTGGTCCGGGAACCAAAATTGTAGCATTTGTTACACTTGCTGTCGCTTTCACACTGCAGTGTCAAATGAACCAAACCCTTTGAGCAACATGTTCCCCCCTTTGCCTGTGGGGGCGCTGCACCAAGAACTACTGAAGGAAACGACATGAAAACCTGTCACTCTGACAACTTCCTTCTTCACAAAATGTAAACAAAAATGGGGTGTGTCACATCAGATTTTAATTTCATATTGTTGTGATGGAAACTTAAGATATCTGTGCACAAAGACATTTTTCAAGGAACTGAAGCAAGACTGGAAATGAGATCCAAAAACGCTACTCCAGCTTGCAGTACTGAATGTGCTGCATGATGTTGTGTACTTAAAGTGAAAACCTTTTAGAAGGCTTTTACATTGCCCTGATGCATTAAAATTTTTTAACTTAAAACTTTTATTTCTTTTATAAATGCTTGGAAATAAAACAGAACAATTGAGGACAGCATAAGATCCACACATGAATCTCAACTTATGGTAAATAGTGCACTATTGTTTTATATACAATGTCAGAGTGGAAGGCAGGGATGAGAAAATTGTGTCTGCTAAACAGACATTGAGGACATTATTGTTTTATTTGTTTTCTCATAGCTACATTTCTTCTGCAAAGGTTGAAACATGACCGGCATGCTTTATATAGAGATTCAGGTTTATGACTGTAAGTTTTATAGCCAGTGCAGAAATTTAACATTTTAAAAGAAGAATTGTGAATTTGATTTTGATGGAAGCCATTTATTCACAACAATTCCTTGTTTTTTTTTGTGATGTACAAGTTTTTGAGAAGCAAAAGTGTTTTGACCTTTATAGCAACATTAAAGTTTACACTGGGTTTCCCTCATTTTATTTGCTTCAAGGGGTATTTTAAATTTCCCAATAGGTCATTAAATAAGAATTGTTTTCCTTTTTGTCCATTTAGTATGCATAAATGTTTAAAGTATCCTTAGATCATGAGTTAAGTAAAAACATAATTACCCTTTAGAATGTTATTTCCTGATGCTTGTATAGAAAATGAAGAAACAGCTTGCTCAGCATCGGCACAACATAATAGCTGTTTCCCTGCTGTCTCCCTCAGCTCTGCCTCACATGTGGCTGCAGGTCTGTTGTGATTTTTAACATCAGTTCCTCTTAAGCTGAAAAATGCAGCAGCTCACATTTAAGCAAAGTTGAGGATGCCATTCTCTTACAATTTTTCAAGGTAGTTTAAAATCACAGCAGCTCTCATAGTGCTCTGCGTTCTTTAGAGGCAGTTTCTGTCCGAGGCCAGCACGCGTCCTGCTTGATCTGATTACAGTGAACAGCAGAGTACAGGTGTGAATGCATTTGGGACACATTGAGGACAGTCAGATTCCAGAGCTCAGGTCACATTCAGCGTTTGCTGCTGAGGCTTTGGACATATTCTGCAAACATAAGCCACCTCTTTGCCTGTTTTTGCTCTTTGCAAGAAACCAGGTTTCCATCAGAATCTTTTTTCTAGCTTATCTGTTTTTTGCATTAAGTCCAAACAAACAGGCGGTCTTTTCAAGGAAACCCCTGCTGCTACTTAACCACAAGTAGATATGGTTGCAGTGCCTAAATGCAGGAAGCTGACTTTTTGAGTCCAAAGCTGTATATGTTTTGTCATAACTTATTTATGAAAACACAGCAAAATCCAGAACACATCTTGTTCAGATAATTGAAGCATAGAAGTAGTCATTACTTTATTGTGCAGCATTATTCATTTATCGTCCTACTTGCAAGCTTCTGGCTGTGTAAAATGCTGATTCTGAAATGATGTCCTTAAAACCAAAAATATGATCTAAAATAATTATTTTTATAAATGTATCCACACTTTAAGGTTATATTTATAGACTCAAACATACTGACTATACCTTGTTCTATTCTGTTTATATTTGGCTTATCTTTGGCAAAAGATTTAACAAGAATTAACAAGATTCAGACATAATTCTTGATTAATCCACTGTTTTAGTAGTATTAATAGAATGGGTATTGGTTCATAGTTTCCTTTTAAGCCTATGTCTTGTTTTCACTGAGTGATTTTTTATTTTTTTTTTCTGTCTGTTTGCGATGTAAAAGCGGGCGTACAACCTTCTGATTTGGACGACACTGGTGATTCAATATTTCTAGGACAAATAAGGACATGGTAATATCTTTATATATCTTATATAAGGATACATAAAGACATATCCTTTTATAGGACACATCTTATAGATCTCTGCAGCACATAGATGTATAATATCTGTGTGCTGCAGAGATGTTCTTAAAATATAAAAACAGCTTCTTAAAAATCCCCTCTTTTATAATCAGATCTATCAGAATACTCCTTAGCGCTGGGTGCAAACAACCTCTTATACACGCAGCAGATCAGCCTTAATACTTCAAATTAATAACTGGTTTAAAAAAATGGCTGGTTATGGATCTTAGACCCATTTGGATTATCATAAAAAGACTGATTTCTTCTCTGTGTAGCTCATAATCTGTTCTGCATCAAGACATTTCTAAACGTCAAGCTTAGAGCTTATTCATTTGCAGAACCTCAGCAATACTTAATTTTCACTCACAGTCACGAGAGACATGGGCTAAAATCAAATGAGGTGATTATGCTGCTGTTTATGTGAGGATGTACTAATTAACCAGAAGGTACTCAAGACAACTGCTGCAGGGGCAATTTACAAAGTTTTTATCATTTTTCATTTAATTTAATAAAACTAGTCCAGGTAAAGAGTTAATCAAGTACTGTATTTGGAAATACTTCTTTAGCAGAGCTTTAATTAAAAGTAATCAACAATTCATGTTTTATTGTGAATGTTTTGATGGGCTGTTGGGTTTTATACATTTTCTCTGTTTTTAACCGTAAACAGAACAGATTTATTGAGAAGGCAGAAAAAGCGGAGACCATGAGTCACTACTGGAGGAGATGATTTATCTGTCATTGACGAAGCCTTTTAATTTATTGCAGCCGTTGCTGAACGTTTTTGCAAGTGCAGTTTCATTTTTGTCAATCTTTACTCAATTTTTTGTTATCTCTGGTTTTTCATGGCAGTAGCTGCATAAATTCACAGAACAACCTATAAAATATTACGTTTCATGACCATGACAAATCTATAAAACTGCCTTTGCAGTTGTTTTATAGATTTAATACATAAAACAAAGCTTTCCTTTCATTTGCATGTTAATTGTATTTTAAATGAAAAGAATAAAAGAGATTTTCTGAATTTTTCATTTAACCATTTAAGATGATTTTATACAATATTAGAATTACATTAAAATGCAAATAAACAAATAATTTAATTCCTTTTTAAAATAAAAGAAAATAAACCATTATCTAAAATGCATTAACATTCTTTTAGTGTACGCTTCATTATTTGCACCACATAATGCATCTGCAGCTCAAAAAGACATTTTACAAAAGCTAAGGTCTTTCTGCTTGACTTGGTATCAACACAGCCTATAAGCCCATCTGCTGACTACTGTTTTGATTAATCATCTGATAGCAAAGGGTGCTTAATAGATTTTTCTTCTTTGTACAGAACTGTTTGAAGCTAAATTTGCCACTTGACAGTTTTGGGTAGAACATATTTACAAACAGAATCTTTTTCATCTTCAATGAAAAATGTATATATTTTTGTTCCACTTTTAGTTTATTTGCGGCTGTGACTGCGTTCTTTCAAGAAGTGGCCTTTTGAGTCTTCAGACGCCAGTTAACAATTTATTCATTACTTCACTAGTTGACAATTACTTCAGTCTTTGATTAATCATGATTAATCCAAATAGTTGCTTCAACCCTACATGCATTTGTCAGACTTTTGCTTCTTTTTGCAGCATGTACAACATCTTGGCCAGACAAATTGTAAGAAAAAACACAGTAGCTTGACAAGAGCTACATAAAACTGAGCATTTCAGTTCCTCTACATAAACTTTTTTTTAGGAAAGAATCTTTAGAGCATTTAATTAAGCATACTGTGAAAACCTTGATTTAAGTCATATTTTTGTGACTCTCTGTTTTGATTGCAGCACTCAATACCACAGAGGAGAAGGGTACATGCCCACTTGGATATTTTCCCTGTGGCAATCTGACAGTTTGCCTCCCGCAGCTCCTGCACTGCAACGGCATCGATGACTGTGGAAACCAGGCAGACGAGGAGAACTGTGGTGAGTTTTGTTCCGAACTTGAAGGTTGTAGTTTCACACTGACTGCCAAATGGCTTTATCCCTAATGGATAATGGCTTTTATATAATGGCAATATATTGATTAATGAATTGAATGATGACTAAGTCAGAGATTTATCTGTGGACTATCACTTAATTGTCACATAGTTCATTTTTTGAGGCACATCAGTCCATTCTGCAGAAAAACATCCACACAAAATGATGCCAACAGGTTGGATGATGTTCTTGAACCAGTTTTTTTTTTTCTCCAAATGAAATGATTGGGATTAGGCAGTATTTCCAAACTGCAGTCTAGCTCACTACGTTGGTTTTAGGTTTGTCCTTTCTGATCGGTACATGACGCTCAGCCTCAGCCAGAATCCTCACAAGGTCTTTGGCTTTTGTTCCAGTCTTCATGCCTGTGTTCTGCACCTAAACACATTCATCTATGGGACACAGAAGGAGTCCCCTTTGTAAACAGTGTGATAGCTGGAATTTCTCAGGGTGTTTAGACTTGTGTGTAAATGTGACAGCAGAGAGAGACTCTTAAGGATCTGGAATTTTTCAGGATGAATCGGATAAACCCTGTGGAGGTCCATAAATCCTTTCTTGATATCTTGGCTAATTATTTTAAATGTCTAGTAGTAACTATATTTGCCCTTTTATCAATAACAACTGGAACTTTCAATATCTAACAAGTTATTTTTGCAATTGCTCCTCAGATTAATTTCACTCCCTGCTATGACGAGGGTGAAATTATCGTAATAACCCGATTTTGGCTGGAAAGCTCAACACCTCCTCTTTCAGAAACCCTTGGAATTTTTCAGGTAGCACGAAGTGTGGAGGAATTATGGTACTATAAATATGGGGTTAGAGGGTTAATGGAGTTTTGGTAATCCTAAATATTAAGACTGATTTAATATCAGATGATGAGAAAGACTTGTTGATTAAAAACATCAGCCTGTATATTATTTCTTTGTGCATATCTTTCTTCATACAAAACAACAAACTCTTTTTAATTATTTTAATTTCTTTTCATATTTATTCATATTTACTTTTATATTAATCTGGTTTTGCAGCGAAGCAGCTAAACTGACACTGTTTTCTTTTCAGCCCATTACTTAAAAAAGGGATTTGGACTTTATGTTGAATTTGAACAGAGCTTATTGTAATCCAACATATTTTCTGTAATCATCTTATGGTGCCACATTTAATTTATCAGAACATTGCACTGAAATGAACAATTTTACTATTTGGATTAAAATATTATTTTAAAAATATATCCCTAGTATTACGTGGCAAGTCTTTTTTTCATTTAGGGTTTTATTTGTTTGTCTTTGCTCCCTCTTACTGGCTTTTCATTAACCTATGACATGAATTTCAACATGAGAGCATTATCCTCATTTAAGCATGTTAGCATCTTTGTAATTAGATGTAATTTATTCATTATTTTTCATGTAGCCTTGCTTCTTTTGGTTCTGTAGAAAACTCCTGATTCCCCTGTGATTCTGTGCATTCATGTTCTCGCTGGCTCATTTATACGCTCAATTTGTTCCTGAGATTTACACAAAAAGAAAAATGCCATGTTTTCTTGCACAAATAATCTATTCATTCTGGCCTTGAACTTTTCCACTTTTGAAACATATGGTCTATATCTATCTGCAAGTTCTCATTATACCTCTAGATGAAAAACTATTTCCTGTGGCAGAATAAATCTTATTGTGAGACTTCAAAAAGATGTAAGATGAAAAGGAAATAATAATGATCAACCAAAATTTGGTGGAATTACACTTGTAGCATTATTCACCACAAATGTGTAGTACCTTCAATCTAAGCTGCTTCGACTGACCTTTTGAACTGATTCATTGACGGTATGTTACTGGGAAAGAGGAAATGGAAATAAGGCTCTGATTTATTGCTCAAACACTATGAAGGTCTGTCGTACTTTATGAAAACATTTCACTGACAACTATTAAAATAATCCCTCTTGCTTTTTCTGCAGAAAGAGTCACATTTTCTTAAGATATAAGGAAAATGTCTCAGTAAGATTTGAAGCTTTTCCTTTGGATGAGAGACAAAAGTAAATTTTGCTCAAGTCAGATGGGTCAGATGAAGATTTTCAGGAGATGTAGTGGAGATTGTATTTAGAAATGTTGAAGAAACAAACTGGCTGACTTGGTTTTTATTTCAGAAAAAGGACAGTTTCACTCTGATATTAAAAAAACAAAACTGACTGAAACAGGAAACTTGGTCAAACACGTTGCCCAACTCTGACCAAGAGAGAAGCTTTAGGATTCTGTTGAGGTAAAGAGTGGAGCAACAAAATCTTTCCACTGAAGAATACAAATACATCCATCCTGAAATAATAATAATGCTGACATTTTCTATTTGAGCAGGGTAAGACTATTCCTGGACGTTGGAGCCTATATTTTTCTCAAGTGATCTATTTTAACACATCACTAAACAATCTAAGAGAAGCAGCTATGAATTATTGAACGTTTTTAACTGACATTTTGTTGGCATATGTTCCTGCCAACCCGATGGTTTATGTCAGGAGTGCCCTGGTCCCGTCTGGCCCGTGTCATGCCAGTTTTAGCTCCAATACAGTTGACTCAAATGGTCCAATATGTGTTAATGGGCCACGATCCCAGCTTGCTCTGTGTTGTTGTTGGTAGTTATTGCAGCTGCTGTCTGTAGAACTTCTCTGATGCAATCTCTGAAACGATTTGATTCTCTGCAGCTTTTTGTGAGTGACAGGTTTAATGAACTCAGGATTACATCATTTGTGACAGGATGAGCATGAAAATCAAACTTGTTCTTCTGCCATCAGTTCCTCTGTGATTTAGTTGTTTTCTGTTTTCTTTCTCTAAAAGAAGTACTAGTACATTTTAAAAAATTTGAATATTGCATGAAAATGAAACTCGTGTATATATATCTCAAGCCTGTTTCTAGTAATTTTGATGATTATAGCTTAATCAGTTAATTAATGCAGAACACCTGCAGAGTTTCCCAAAACCTTTAAATGGTCTCTCTCTCTGGGTCACAGTCATGGGGAAGACAGCTGACTGGACACATGTCCAAACCAATCCTGGAAGAAAAACTTGCAGCAGAAGGGAGCATGGGGTTGAACTGAATTTCATGCCACACTTTTCAGATAGTATTTGTGAAAAGAAATTGGAATTTTAAAAAAATCTAGGTCCATCTCATAATAATGTAATCTTTAAGATATATAAATCATTTTGCTTGAGTATATAGGATAATGATGCACTAAGTCATAGGAGAGCTAAAAATGTTGCACCTGCAAATCACAGAGACGTTAGATGACCTGAACCCAAATGCCGTACGCTGAGAAAGGCACCATGACAACGGAATCGGGACACAGTAAGAGCGCCGAGTTACTGAAAAAGCATTAATTGAAGTTTATAGCACTGTTTGCAGCACCGTTATAAAACAAAATTGCCTGACTCTTTTCCCCATTCGATGGATATCGCTCTCTGCCATGGAGACTAACCTTTTACTTTGACCTTCACATCTAAACCTTTAAAATCCATTTTTGTTGTTGGACCTTTTAATATCTCTACTGTTGACTTGACCTAAAACATTGCCTCACTGTTTGCTATATACTGCTTTTGTCGTATGTCTTTATTGAACCAGAAAATGCTATTTAGGTTTTTTTACAGGATCCTACATGTAAAGGAAACATTATGAAGTGTTTTAACATTTCAGCATAATCTTCTCACCTGATCCACAACCTAAGTTTTGTCACATCAGGATTATGCATGACTGATTTCCTGACTGTTATCTTTTAAAGGACAATCATCAGTCATGACAGCCTGTAAAGCAGCTGTCAGATTATAATGAATTAATCTTCCCTGTTGGCTGCCATCTGTGTCCCAGCTTTTATTCAGTCACAAAAAAATATGGTCTGATGTCAGATATTTGTCAGGAAATGTTTATGGGTTCAAGTTAGAATAACTTAATCTTTTTTATCCAGCCTGACATGTATGCTATTGGTCCATTCTAGACTCTCATAAAATAAATCCCCATAAAAGTTTCCGTTTCCCATCTTCTGCAGTTTTTGTGTTCGTCCTTTGATGTTCTCTTTTATTACTTGTAACGCCACAGACACTTTCCCTGTTCCAGTATCACGGTCCATTCACATTCCATGTAATGAACATCACAGCAGAAAAATAAGTCGGATGTCTTCAGCTGTTTGGGAAAAGGGGAAGTGGATACAGTTTGACTCGTTTAACAGCCAATGTGAGTCCACATTGTACCAGATTTTGGCAGTTTGCCGGTTACCTGCTGGGCAGAGTTCCCAAATGCCAAGTACAATTAATTTCAGCAAAAAAAAACAAACAAACAATCAGCAATAGCCTCTTTGTTATTAATAATTCATTCATCACACAAATTCACTTAGTGACGTTCTAATGGACTTCCTCGGGAAAATGAGAACAATGTCAGCATTTCCTCTGTAGGTTTTTAGATTATTTCTTGAAAGTTTATGACTAACGCCTCACTGAACTTAGCAAAGACACTGCAGTGTGTGCTGTAAATGCAGAGGACAGCTGTTCTAATTAAAGTTGTATCAGCATTTTTCACATGATAGATTTCTTTAGTTTATCAGGGAGCCAAAGCCTCCTGAAAATCTTCCTTATCATTATGATAACCAAGAAATATTTAGGACTTAGTTTAGGATTCAATGACCAGGAGAGTTTTATAGCAGAAAATTAACTTTTTATTGAATGATGCAATTCTGACTCCATGTAGCGTGACCAGCCAAACTATGGAAAAGAAATTGCGACTTATTGACTGGGAGAGATTGTAAGTCTGATTGGTAACTGTAAAACAAGTAATATTTTCTTTGCACAATTTTATATATATTCAGGCAATAAAGAGCTAAAATGACACCCAATTTGCAAATTGTTTTCGGGCAAATTGAAAAAAAAAAAAAAGTTGTGGTAGGGGCTGAGGAGAGTGAATATTTTCAGCAAAATGAACAAAAAGTTGGTAATTATTTGAAAATGGTTGCTGTATTTATCCAACTTTATTACATGAACTAAAAGCATATTTGGATGCACCATAATCTCAGTTTAGGTCTGACCCTATCATTAAATTAATGAGAATGATTTAAAATGCCTGATTACTAAAGATTAACACATTTTCCATTAATACAAAATTTTAATTTGTCAGTTATATTTTTCTCCCAATTAAAATTAAAAGTCTTCACACAATTTGCACAGTTTGAGTTGCAGTCACACACAATCAGACCAAGGGCATCAAAAGGCTCCCAGGTCGCACTTTGGACATCCCTTATTTGGGAGTTTGTCTGATTCAATACCTAATGAGTTAATTTGCTGGCATCCTTTTTTTCATTAACACAAGCCAGATGGAAAGCTTTTTAAGTATTACTGTGGGAACTGAAATCGCCCAATTAAAAGTAAAAGCTCTTAAAAAAAATCACTTGCATAATAAGTCCTACTAACAGCTAAGAGTATGAAAAGTATTATGATTAGGCTGCTGTTTATTGTCAAACACCTTCTGTATCATAATCTCAGCTGCCAGGACTTTGTTACTGGCAACAGCTTGGAGATTAAAAATCAGCCCCATTTTATCAAATAAGCAACAAAAAAAAAGACTCTGTTTTACAAAAACGGGTCATAATATATTATGCAGAAGCAATAGAATAGGATTTTCCTGTAAAGTCTCCCACTTTCCCTGCAGTGCCTGTGGTCTGTACAGTGGCAAACAGAACTCATCCTCAGCCGTTTGAAATATGGTGTCAATACCTCAAGACGGAGATTTGGGACGTTAATAAATGCTTAAACAAAACCTTTTAGTTTTTAGCTGATTTTATCCGCGCTGGAAGCGTGAGCGCTGTTAAAAGTAACACTGACTCATGTTCTATTGTTTGTTTTCTGTGGCCCTTTAGGGCACCAGTTGTCAGCTCTGTGTTCTAAAAGACTGAGTGATGAGAAGTGGTTTCTGTCTTTTGAACAATCCGGATCTAAACCAGTGAAACTGTCAATATTCCAGTACTAGAACCCCTAAATGGGTCGCTTTGACAACCGGATAGTGAAACGACTTAGCAGCTACAAAGAAAACTTATATTCTTATTTTTAAAATTTGATCAACTTGAATTTAAATTATAGAATATGATTTAGGCCCGGTTTAGACGGAGCTGATTTTCGGTGGAAGCGTAATATTTTTGTTACAATCCAGTTGCTTTTATACACATCTCTAGTGACCAGAGTCTCTGACTTTGGCACTTTTTGAAACGAGGTGTCGGAGTGAAAGTTTTCATGAAGACCCCTCACAGAGGTGTGAAGTGCTCTGCAGGTGTGAAAGTGAACATGTGCTGACTGCAGGGCTGCAGTTTGTTCTACACATGGATGGACAGATTTAAACAAAAACAATGGCAGATAGCATTGTGCTTTGTGTGCTATGTAATCAGTTTAAAATAACTTCTGATACAGAATATGTTGCTATTTTCTAAATGCAGTGGAGGTCAATGGTCAAAGGTGTCTGTGCATTTTGACGACATGCTAAAATCACAGCGCCATACAGTGGCCTGGCATGACAACTACAGCAGACTCCATGTGTCTGCGATTTTGTCTAAACATGGAACTTTTTCCCAATCAGTATCTGAAAATACTGGCAGTTTCCAAACAGCCATTTCATGTACTTGTGACCTTAGAGGGAAATAATTAATAATGCCTCTGTCGCATGCTTGCGGTAGTTTAAAAACTGTAGTAAAAGCAAACAGAATTACAAAACCACTCATGCACAAAGCATACATTACCATCCATTACACTGTGCATACAGATACTTATACCTAATAGCGGTTTTATTTTTGGAGTGTTTCTTGTCTGAGGATATACTTGATGTGTAATGATGTTAAATCATTAATTCTATGTAGGAATCAAAACCTACAAGTGCAGGTTTTCCTCAGTGATATCCAGTAGTTACAGCCTCAACCAGCCACAGCTACACTGTGTTATTTATATTTATATAGTTTATTCTTAGGATTTTCACAGACCTTTTGGTACGCTAAATTGATTTCTGACCTAATTTTCTTCAGATTCTTGCATGAACTAATGCGAAATTCTGCTCACTCTTAACCCCTCTGCTCTCATAGTTTTCACCATTTAGCTTTAAGTTGCTGTTTAAGTTGCAGTCTGCAGCAGCGGTTTTCAGTCATGTTCTTCTGGTCCCACTGCAGGACCTGTTTTAGCTGCTTCTCTGCTGTCACACGCCTTACTTAAATGTATCTGTGATCACTAGATCTAGTCATGCACCAACTGATGGTAGTTGAGCAGGTGATGAAATCATTTGAATCAGGTGGAGTGCAGACTCATCTAAACCATGAGGAACCGTGGTCCCAGAGGACCAGGACTCAGAATCCCTGGTCTCTTGTTTATAGCAGGGTTTGCAAAGTTCAATCCTCAAGTGCCATTATCCTCGAATTTCTAGATGGAGCCCTGCTCCAACACAGCTGAATAAAATGACTGAGTTCCCTCAGAGGCACTCAGTCATTCAGGTCTGGTAACAAGTCATTCATTTGAGACAAGTAAGTAGGAGAAGGGAAGCAAAAGTTGCAGGATTGTCTTGGACTGAACTTCAGTACTTCTGGTCTTTATTACTAAATTATGCTATTTTATTCTGTTCTACTGTCGAACTGCTCATTTGGGTGTCAAGTCAAAAAATCTGTCTTATAAATTAAGAATGATCCATCTTCAAATCAATAAACACTTGTTCATTTGTTGTTAATGGGTTAGTTTAGAACACTTGAACACGTCTGTCCAGCACTTCTTATGGTTTCTGTGGGATAAGTATTTACAGGGTAAATCTTTTATTTCAGAAATTTGCCATTATTGAGGATGTTTGAAAGAGTGAAGCAGTTTTAGGAAAATACATGAGGTGGAAAATACAGTGAGTGAGTTTAAAGACAATCAGTTACAGCTGGAGAGAAAATGTGTTGTGGATAGAAAGGATTTCTGATGTACTCTTTGTATTTGGTTCTGATTTTCTTTCTGCTCTGGTCCTTGGTAATCCACAGCAGCAGTATCTTTAAATGTGTCTCTTTAATTATGTAGTTGATCATTTCCTGCTGCCATCAAACACCAAGGTTTACATGAAGTAAAAAATCTTTGTCTGCCTGCTTTAAGCATTTCAAACTGAAATGGTCTGCTGATAAATTGACTGAATTTAATGTGTGGGAAAAGTGAGTAAGGGTTTTAGCATATTAGATCAAGGTTTACTCTGGTACAAACGAGGAAAAATTAACCCTGTAAATGTAAATAGTTAAACTTTTTTCTGTAGAGCTCCTATTAAATTGACCTTAGTAGTGTAACATGCAGCTCAGTCTTTTTATGAATTGTGCATCAGCTTTTTTTTTTTTTTTTGTCTACAGAGAAAACATCCGACAGTAGAAAAGTAAATATTTGTACATGGAGTTAATATAAGGCAACTGCAACCTCAATGTTGCTGGGTTGCTTTATTGAAAATTGTCTATCCCAACCTATTTACTTTTAACATCTTAATGTATTCTTAAAATAGTGAATAGAAATAAAACAAATATAGATTATTGATTTTTAGGGTTATATTGGACTTGAGAGGAAAAATAAGCATTCAGTATTTCCAAGTTTTAAAGTTTCCCCACTTAGAAAGAATGGAGAGGTCTGTAATGTTTATCATGGGTACGTCTCAAAAATGAGAGACAGAACCTAAAAAAAGTCATGATTTTTAAATAACTACTATTTTATTGAATTTAATAATTTATGATACAATATGAATATAAATACTGCAGAAACATTAATTTTAAATTCCAGACATCAGGTGTTTCCTGTAGATCTTGATCAGGTTTGCAGACACCAGAGTAGAAGTTTTGGTCAGAGTAAACAAATATGGCCCACTGGGAAAAAGTAATGGTGATACTTTGTGTACTATTTTTAACAGAGAAAAAAAAATATCGAAAACAGAAATCTGATGTCAATGGGACTTTCTGGTGCACCAGGGGAGTTATGTTATCTTCTGCATTTTCGATTCCTCTATTGCAGGGGTCCCCAAACTACGGCCCGCGGGCCGGATCCGGCCCGCCTCCACATTTGGTCCGGCCCCCTGAACAATACCAGATAGCATTCAGATTTTTTTTCATTTATTGTATTTTCCGGTTTATATGTGGATTTTTCTTCAACCACCAGGGGGCTCTTTAGCAGGAAGTGTGTCCTGTAAACTGTGGGGCGCATTGCTGCCATCTGTTGGACTTTTAGGGAACTCCTTGACTTTTATGTTATTTAATCAGTACGGTTGTTTGCTAGTGGTAGAGCAGATGAACACACGTGTCTGTTATGAACGCTGCATTCCTCGAAGCAATGCCTGTAAACCTTTATGTTAACATATGAGAAATTAATATGTTAAAGTTACATTCCCTCAATGGAATATATATTAGTCAGTCCCAGTGACCGTTTCACTCATGGGGTTTTCCCATGTGCTTTCTGGGTAAAACGCGACCCCCCACCCCAACAATCTCCGGCCCCTCACCAGAGAAGGGAAAAGCTATGTGGCCCTCACAGGAAAAAGTTTGGGGACCACTGCTCTATTGTAACCTCACTTTCTGATTGGCTGAATGTTACATTAATCATATGCATCCTTGTTTGCCCTTGGGGGACACCCAAAGCTCTGTGATATTGGCTCAAGACAATTCAACATGTTGAATATCTCGGATGAGATTTTGGATCGGAGCAGTCCCAACGTCTCTCCAAGCAGTTCAGATCACGCTTATCGTGTGAGATATAGAGCAGGAATAACTCGTACGATTATGTTAAGAGTCATCCTGATATTTTTGGATGATTAAAATTGTTAGAATAAAAAAATCTGGACAAAAATCAGCATAAATAGGTTTCTGAAATGAAAATTTGGAGATCAAGAAGCAAAAAAGAAATTTGTAAAACCACCAAAATGTTGGAGAAGCAAACAAAAACCATTTCTGACATCTTCATTTGTTCCACCTAAGATCAACAGCATTTGGGTAGCTGAACCAGCAGATTGTAAACCCAGTGTTGCTTTATTATGCATTAGAGCCAGGAGACTAATGCCTCCCTTGTAAATGTGCTAAAAGCTGCAGCCTTTCATGCACACAGAGGTATAAATCACTTGTCTCTATAAAAGACTGAAATCAATTGAATACATGTGGTGAATATTTTAACATGAACAAGCAACCATTATTAAAAAAAATTACATATTTGAATTATTATATCTTTTGTTATCATTATTAAATGTCTTAAGCTGCTCAGGAAGCTCTTTACAATATTTCAGATGTGCCAAAACTTTTTCTACTTCTCTCCATGTGGAGGGACAGACGTCATGAACTACAACAGCTGTGCAGCATAGCAATATGGTGCAAAAATGGTCAACACGAAAAAACAAAGCAATAAATCACTCAGCCTGAAATGAAAAGTTACACAGAAAATCACCCGGTGGCTTCTGCATCTATATTTAGCGGGTGATCCGTCAATAGTTGTTTGTTTAGGGCTTAAGATATGATCTCAGAGTAGAAGCAGTACTACACAGCAATGGAAAAATAATTTGATATGTAAAGGATTAAAACTAAAAATAATAAACAGCACAATTTCAATAGGCCGTCGCAGCGCTTAGCTGCTCGGGCCTAAAAAACTGTAATGGTAATTGGTAAAAGGTGTAAACGAGCTCATTGCTCTTTAGTCCCTTCAGGTGCAGTTTTCTTCTAATTCACAGATGTTCACTATTCCTTGATCTCTTGCGGTTTTCAGTTTATTTTAAGATGCCTCGCTTTGCTGCTCTTGTCTCCATCTTTCCCCATTTTTTTCACAGCTGTTTAATGTCAGCTCTTAAGAAAGAGACATTTTCTTCTACCTCTTCTGGTATTCTTTTTTTGCCATCGCCAGGTTTCTGCTGCAGATTCAGAGTTTGAGTGACGGAGCATATGCCCAGGAGGGGGTGGAGCACAGCATGGTCACAAGCTGTGATTTACATTTATTAGAGCCCCCCGACTTGCTTGGATTGGTTGCCTTTTTATGTAGTGTAGATGGATTTATAGGAATCACATTAGACTGCGACAGTAAGAAGGCAACTTATTAAAATGACTTATGTAAGAAAGCTTATTACTTTTCAAGCTGCACAGTTTTATAACTATTCTTGTGTTTGAAGCAGAACTGTTTTTGCTCAGTTTGTGTTTCTCTGTTAAATGCTCAACAACATAGCCTGACAGGGAGTAGCAACATCAAACTTGGAGTGTATGCTCATTACAGCAATGTAAGGTGCCTTAGTAACAGAGCATTGGTAGCAGTTCTCTGACTGTGAAAGACTGGATCAGAAACTGAAGGCCTGATGAGATCAGTTTGATGTAGGTTGGTTTGAACATCCAGATCTGTTTAACATATTTGTAGTTTTTATTTACCTGGTTACTAAAAGCTTTAAGTTGAGACTACTTACCAGAGCAAGCACTGCTGTGTTCCTTTTATTTGATCAATAAAACCAACAACCTGTTCATGTGGGTGTTGCTAACCTTTAAAGTGTTGCTGCTGAATGTTCTCACATTTTATTCTGGGGTAGAGTAGCATTTTCAAAATGATTCATTATTGAAATGTCTGGATAAATATAGACTCAGACAGGCAGGTTCTGACCTTTAGAAAACATTTTTTGCAGATGTCAAATTTTGGCTAAATTTGCACATGGGCGTATCACCTCAGTGGTTTATGATTAGGAAATTGTTACTCAGCGAGAACACCATAGTAAGATTTAAAAAGCTGTTTGAGGTGTTCAGCGAAAAGTTTGAAACATCTTTGAAGTCTATTAAAGAAGATGCTTAAAAAAAAGTCTCCAAAAATCCTAAGATGTTCTGATTCAACCCGACTCATTCATTTACCATTTACTGTGATTAGAACAACATGCACATTAGATGTGTGCTGCTTTTGTTGCAGGCTGATTTTTACTTGTTCTATATTAACACTAGACCAGGGTCTGCAACCGTTATAACCTAAGGAGTCATTTTGTTCTCAGGCCAGCCAAAATATATCATTAAGAGCCACAGATGTTACATAACGTTTGGGAAAAAGACATCATACACATCCTGTTCACAAGTGTCTACTTTGGGAAATTTGCTACTTTTAAATAGCAAATTGAAATAAAGATAAACATAATATTTTGCAAATCAATCAATCAAATTTTATTTGTATAGCACATTTCAGCAGCAAGGCATTTCAAAGTGCTTTACATAATTAAAATAAAAACAGAATGTGACATTGATTAAAAAAAACAAACAGATGTTGGATAACTTTTTTTTCTGTGTGATAGAAAATTGTGTAAAATAAAAAAGCACAGAAATGTCAAACTGACCATAAGAAAAGATGTAAAAGCTTACTAATTTTTATCATTCTTTGTGGCAGGGTGTACTAACTTTTGTTAGAATACATCATTTTGATTCACAAATTGCCTTTTTTTATTAAACAAAAACTTTTTTGGATTACATTAACATACTTAAATCAAAGGCAACCGGACGTTGCAGTTTTTTTTTTCTTCCTGGGTTCAAATCTGCAGTTAAGCTCAACTGTGAGCCTCCAGAAGTGACAAAAACTCTTCAGGGAAAAAACGCTGAGGGAAAATCCGGATGTCTTTGGGTTAAGTAATAGACCTGACCGGATGACTGAATGCACAGCTGGTGCTTTTATTTAATTTAGTTCACTTTGTCTTCAGAAAAAACAAACAGAATAGACTTTGATAGAGAACTAAACATTTAAAGGGGTTTCCTAAATGTTCTCTTTAAAAGGTTCAGAATGTTGAGCATCGTTTAAATCTTAATTCCACTGATGCAGTTTAGAAATGCTGACAGTTGATTTCTGCTATTTTTTCTTTAACAGACAGATTGGGCTTAATGTTGTCAGCATAGCAATGAAAAGGAACAATGCACTTCCGAAAAATAGACATACTGTAGTGAATCCTATTCAGACCCCTCTGGGCCCCCAAAGTGGAGAAGGGAACGAAGATGCTTCCAGTATCAACATTTTGCTCTGCACACATTCTGATGTTCTATTTTTAATACTCCGTTTCTGTTCACATTTGCAGAACATACAGTACTATGTTACCAAATAAATCTTAAGGCATTGAGTGTAAGCAACAAAAATATGATTTTCATCAAATCTGAATATTGCATAAATAAAAAAATGCTTTGCCCTGAAAAGGTGTTAATTTATTTGCACTGATTGTTAAATTTGAAGTGAAGAAGATAACATGTCGCTGAGGGTTTTTCTAGATGAAAAATAGTACTTCACTGCCCAAATCATCGCTTCACTGACCTGAAAAATCCATCAGCGCTTCAGTTAGGCTGATGAGGCATTTACTCAGATGTTTTTTTGTTCACAAAAGAGCAGCAACCCACCGCTTACAAAGCGTAACTTCTAGAACAAAGCTGAAAGAAAAAAGTTCTGACTCAATACCTTGAACACTGAAAAAACCTGAAAAAAGCTGCACATCTGATTCTCCCTCCATCCCAGTCCTCAAATAACCTGAGGCTGTTTTCCCGGATAAGCTCATGCAGGAGGCGGAAAAGGGGCTGCGACAGAATTCATACAAAAATAATGCAATTTTTTGTGCATTTTCTAATATGTAATATCTACAATAAAAACATGAAACAGCAGGGATGAATCTACGCTGCTATGGCTGTTTGCTCTCCAGTTTCTGACTTTGACATTGAGAAATCAATCTAATTCGTACAGAAGGTCACAGCAGCATGGACTCCCATGAATGTCAATTTAAGGGATGATATTTTACTGCATTGGTATTCGCTTTGTGCAGAAAGGCATGTTGTTTGGGAACGATTAAAGAGGACAAAGATAAGAGGAGGAAAAAAATCTGCAATTCCTTTCATGCAATGAGGAGCAGGCAGAACACTGCTGGAATGAAACTTTTCTTTAGGTTAGGCTTCTGAAAAGTTAGAAATTTGTTCATGTTAAGACTAAAAATGTACTTCTTTGAAAAAGTTGAGGGAAAAACAGAAGAGAAGGTCTCTTTTTTTTCTTATTGTTTTTTAGCATATTATAAAATTTAAAATGGTGTCCTTACGTTGAATTGAATATTAGTCCAGCGTCGCCAAAACATAAGAAAATCAGGGGGGAAAAAAAGGGAAAAAAAATTACGGCATTTTTGTCAACTTTCCATACAGAAAAAAAAAATATTTCATAAGTTCTGAATGAAGAAAAGTCAGACAAAGCTTTCTAAAAAGGCTAAACATTCCACGTATGAAACAAAATT
The DNA here is from genome assembly GCF_001443285.1 of Poecilia latipinna. NCBI lineage: Eukaryota > Metazoa > Chordata > Actinopteri > Cyprinodontiformes > Poeciliidae > Poecilia > Poecilia latipinna. The sequence goes on along the minus strand of NW_015114698.1, from coordinate 66,935 downwards.
CAAAAGTGCAAACAAATAAAGCTGTTTAGCAACAAAAGAAGTCAGGACATTGGGAGCTAAAGTTTTGCCAGCTTTTAATCACAACTGTCAATCAGAGTTGGAGGAAACACATTACACGACTATTCAAACAGGCAACCTTTTAGGTTAGCAGTTAGGATTTTCAGTTGCAAGCTTCTCTGTCAAAAAAGCAATCAACTGCTGTCGACATCTAACCTTTTTCTGACCGCGTGGGTTTGTGAAAATGAAAGCAAGACGCTTGTTGTGTCTCTTCTGATCTTCAGCAGCCAGCAGGTCCTGCTTATGCAGTAGTGTGTATCTGTGTAGTTTTTTCAACAAGCTATGGAGATAACATATACACTGTTTACTGCTTTGATGTTTTCAGAATTTGTGGGTGAAAAGGACAAAAACAACACGATGGTGAAATTTGTCTTGGTGAAATCAATCTGTCAGCAGTCAGATCTATGAGAAGCACCCAGAAAATGCCAGAGACCTTCAAACAGTAGTTATAGTGTCTTCTATAACTATTCACACAACAATCACAAACTTCTATGTAGTCTTTCCTGACTTTATGTCATATAAAAATACTATATAATCTTGAAGTGGAAGGAAAATAATTCATGTTTTTCCTCTTTTTCTAATAAATCAGAATATAAAAAGTTTCATTTGTGTTTAAACCTCCTGAGGCAATACATTATGAACCTCTTTGTGTAGTTGTTACATGTTTCTACCATCTTTTCACATGGATATTTTTACACATTGTCCTTTTGTGAAACAGCTATATTTCAGCTAATTTGGATGGACATTGTCTGTCAATGTCAGGTTTCGTGTTTTGCAGCAGATTCTCATTTGGATTTTGGTCTGGAAATTTCTCAACCTCTGAAATGTAGCACTATTTAAAGTGTAAAAGGACTGGATGGGAAAAATTAGAGGTTACGGGTCACTATGGTATTTATGTCGGTATTCAAGAATTATTGACCTAAAAAAAGCTCCCACTGGCAGATATTTTCAAATTTAAAAATGCAAACCTAGTTTTGGGAACAGGAAGAAAACCATCCATCACACTGATGCAGCTCATCTCCATCCTGTGCTGAATGTGACAATCCTTAGGTTATACTTCCTCAGACAGTCTCTCTACAAAGTGACCGCCTAATATTTGATCCACCGACTTTCTGATTTTCATGGTTCTGACACAAAGAGCCACACTGACAGAATCTCATGAAAATCTGCTGGCTCCCATGCACACAGAGCATCAACCAGCTGGAAACTTTCTCAACTTCCTGTGAAGAATGTTAAACAAATGTTTCTGGTTGTATGCTTCTTCTTTTTTTTTAATTAAGTCTTTATTTGTTCGTCATGGACTCTCACACATTATTGACAGTGGATTTGTCATTTTTCACTGTTGACCTTAATGTTTTACTTCTCTGGGAACCAAAACCTCTTTCTAAATGACTTGGTCTGTGCAGAGTGTAATCGATAAAAGGGTTTTAGTTTCATTAAGGGTGTTGCAGCTGCTTCACTGTCATTTCCATTCACATGAGGTTTGATGTAGGAAATAACTTTTACAATTCTTTTCCTTCAACATACAGTTGGTCTCAAAAGTCTTCACATCCCTGTCAGACTGCTAGCATGATTATAATTTTTAAAAGATCATCACAAATCATTTCTTATAATTTCTGAGCAGCTCTAAAATTACTGGTATTTTCACAATGTTATCTTTGGTGATGAGATCCAATTTGTTGGTGGAACTCGATCCACTGATTCTCTGTCGGGTATAAATGGCCCTCTCTAAATCATAAATAATACTAATACTCATGAGAGATTTATGGTAAAATAAATGACAAATTTAAACCTAAATTTGTCAGGCTTATGAATAATTTGGGGCTTAAATGTAACAAGAAACTCTCAGTAATATGAATTACTAATATTTTTGTGACATGTTAAAAAAATGCAAGTTCTTGATAGAAATAAATTAGAACACCATGAAATGACTCCAAAACTAATGAAAGACTCCCAATAGGCTGACGGTGAGTTTTTGGCAACTCATTTTCCAGGATCACTGTGAACACAAATCAAGAAAAATCTTCATCTGGGGAAGAAATAAAGTTTAGTAATGTCCTGGCAAAGTCTTAATCTGGCAGAACATCTGTGGCGTCCCCCGAGGAGAGCAGTGAACAATCATTTTCCCAACATTAGATATGGTATTGGTACCAAAACACACTTACTTGCTAGGAATGCAAAAGTATGTCAAGTTTTATTTAGGGGTGTGCACATTTACCATTTGCAACTAGATTATTATATGTAAAACATTAAAGGAGGAAAAAGGTTTTAAATACTTTTCAGAGTCTCATTTTCTTGGTATAAATCCTGACCTTTTTTAACCAGGGTGTGTAAAGTTTTAACGGCCATCCTAAATTGAGGAACAGCTCACCTAGGATTTATCTGCACAAACTGAAAAAAAATGTCTTTGCAGACTTTCTTTGTGTTTTTTTTTTTCTTAATACAAAAATAAGCATCTTAATTTAGAGATGTCCCTTAGCATCACCTTGCTTCATAGCTGATCAGAAAAAGAAAAAAGCTCTGATCTTGGATGGTTCCTGTGCCTTCCAGCTCCGTCACTGAGGCCTCACTACAAAACATGCTTATCGGAGGTGTGGTTATATGGACATTTTACTCTTAACTTTCCTGCCTGGCTCTCTATGTTTTCCCCATCTTGTCAGAGTTGGTTTTTCAAGATAACAAACTGTCATGGGTGTTCGTGCTTCTTCAACGCTTGAGGGTTTCAGTAATAGGACGGAGCGAATGAGCTGTCAAATAGATATCAGCTAAAGAGGATAAGCTAAAAACAAAAACACTGTTTGACTGCAGGGCAAGAAATGAATCTTTACAAAAAGGCAAGTTAGACATCTGTGGAAGAACACGCTGGGCTGCAAAGCAAGGTGCAGCTCTCGGTATGTTTAGTAAAACCTCTGCTTACAAATTTATGCTCCAACGATTATCTTGGAGAAAGTCGATGTCTACAGCAATTCCTTACCATAGTGTATAACCTGAAGGGACTGTTTTATTTTTTTTTTTACATTACTTTCTCAATTATAAATCCCATTTTGGAAAGTTAGACAGAGAAAATTCTCTATTTATTTAGTTTAATAGCTACAATAATAACCAGAACCCAGAAATAATCCATGATGCCGAATTAATTTAAACCTCAGGCATTCCTATGAACCCTAAAAATGGGTTTGCATGAACTTTTAATTAGTTCTAGCAAAACTTATGTTATTTATTTTTACAAATGAACATAGATATAATATTCAATAAAAACTGATATAGACAGTAAATTCTAGTAACAGCTCATATTTGGGGATTAAAATTTAGTTTGTTAAATATAATTACATAAAACTGGTACTGATAAAAATAGAAACATGTTTTGTTCCAGCATGTTCAGTTGTCATTCATTTTAAATTGCATTGTTGTCTAGTTATGTAAGCATTCATTTATTAACCATTTTTTATAATCTTTAGTTGATTCTAAAGTTAAAATGCAGTTCTTTACATCGGTTTGTCATCACAGTTGCTTATCAGTTTATGCATCTAATATCCAACATAATCTTTAAATAAACAGACCATATGGTGTAGGCTATTTTTTATTTTCCTGTTGGAAGGAAAGAAAACAGTTTAAAATCTGCTTTGTTGTAGTTTTTCTTGATTTTTATTTAGACTGATTTTCATAGATAATTTATGAACTTAACATTTTCATACAGCAAACATTTCTATTTATTGACATGTTTAAAGATATACCCACTAAACTCAGGAATCTTTTTATAGAATACGAAAGTATGAGTGTTATCTTGCAAAGCGAAAGTTGTGGTTTAAATCCAAAGTTTCTGGGATGACTGACTTACTCTGAGCCTTTCAGCATTATTTTTCCACTGAAAACAAAAGAATGCAGCATTAAGACCTGAATGCACTTAACAGCTCAGAGGAAATCAGAACAAGGTCTTCAAGCTTAACTTGCTTAACTCACCCCTGAATTAACATTTATTTAAGCTGCAGCACTGCAAGACTGACAACCACCAACTAATCCATTTTGATGAGCAAGTGCTGACTTACTGCAACTGTTTTATCTTTTTATTCTTTATTCTATTCCTTTTTATGCAGTAATTTTTTGAAAAAATATTAAACTGTAAAACAGAAAACTCTGAATGCCAGACATTTTTTGTGACTACATCTGATCTTAGCCATAATTTAAATGTAATGCTAGAAGAGCATTACATTTCAGAGGAGAAAAACAACAACATGCATCACTTTCCACAACAATTAGTTAATCATCACAAACATTAGGATTTACCATTTTATCTAAGCCAGATAAAGATGAACTTCAACTCATAAATGGCATTATCACATTAACTGCTAATATTGCATTATATTCATAGACTGATTGTATGCAATTATATTTACCTTAAACCAAAGTCACTTTGTTTAAGGAGACTTTCAACTCTATGGGATGCAGATATAAAATAAATTGAATTTAAAAAAGACATGAATGTTTGGAGAAAACTGACTCGTGTTGAATTTGTGCTCAGCTTAAACAATAAGACGGAGTCAAGTGATTGTTCCCTGGATGTAGGCCAGTTTTCATCCAGTTTTAAGGGTGAGTTGGAGATATTTAATAAATGCTACTTTTGTTTTAATAGTTTGGCTTGGAAATATTTGTGGCAACTTGGATTGGATTAATACGTCTTGAAAGAACAATCAAAATATGTCAACTTTATTATGTAGATGCATACCGTTTTTGTAAAGTGTTTTAACAAATTTACTGGCAGCACTAATGTACACTGTTGACATTTTATAGTAATGATGTGACTCAGAATCTGGTCCTATAGAACCAGTTAAGAAATGGCATCAACTGTGGGTAAGCTGGAATTTCTTTAACTGAACAGTCCTTTAAGCTGCAGCTGTCTAACTTTGAGCGTTTGAGATATTTGCCTCATTTGACATTCTGTTCATGGCGTGGGGTGGAAAAATAACTCTGGATCCTTGGTCAGCCTTGTTGCCGGAGTCCAAAAGCAACAAGCTTCTGTGTCTCATTGTATTTGTACCCTAAAGAAACAAACTCCTGGATTGCTAATCAGAAGTTTTGACAAACATCTGATTTACTTTAAGAAGAAATGTAGAAATTTCAAAAGCAATTATTTCTCAAAATTTGATTAATTTTTTTTCTAAGGAATAAATATAGTTAATTTAAAGATGTCTCAAAGTTTTCAGTCTGGCACTTTTAATTTATTTTTAGGCTTTCACTCCCTATTTGGCTATTTATGCTCTGTGTTTTCTTCAAATTTGAATTCACATTTGTGCTGCTGGAAATTTTCATTTAAGTTTTATCTCAGTTTCAGTGAATAATTCATTTTGTGTTCTTCCCAGTACAGATGGTTTGGATGTCTTCAATTAAAGTTAACATGTAAACTTATAAATAATTTGTCAACATGCTAGATCTCCCTCAAAATGGTGAATGTAAGGTTCCTTTCCAGAGCTCAAAGTTCTGTCTGTGAGAGATTCTGCACTCGCTCCGTGTCAAGTTGGCAACTGGGTTCAACATGTTACAAAAAAAAAAAAAAATTGGCTCTGTCAAAATCAGCATCGACACATTTAGCATGTCTTATTGCCATGTATTGTATGTGTTTGTAAGGGAAAACAATATATTGTTGAATAATGGTTTTAGATTAAAAAAGGTTCAATTTGATTACCTGATAGCGTCCGACTTTCTTTTAGTGTTGGTAGTGTGGCTGTAGTAATCAAAATGCAATAAATATGAATTATTAGAATGAAAATGAATCAGTATCCCAAAATATACCAGAAATGTTACTTCCCCTATTTTGATTATTGTCCCATTTCTACAGTCTTCTTAGTGTGTTGTTTGTTTTCTGATGTAATATATGTGAACCAGCATTATGAAAACATGTTAAAGACCTTTCTGGAAGAATATTTGGGAAATGGTTAATAAAATGAACATTAATGTGGAGCGACAGCAGCATGTATGAGGCAGCGCTGTTCAGCCCGTGGGCTGAAATGACATTTGGTCCAGGATTAGACAGACTTTTGTCCAGAGTTTCAGCTCTGCTTTTTAGTCAGAGGTTGTAAAGCATCAAAGCTGAACGAGCTTCAGACTTCTGAAAGATGAGCTGCTGTTTCCACTCATGTGGATTTCACAGCTAAGAGGACTGCATGTGGGCTGAAGGAGAGCAGAAAACAATATACTTTTGTTTTCATGGTGAAAAATGACTGTCAAAGAAAATATAACATGACAAAGATATTAGTCAATCTCAGACTCCAAGAAAAATATTGAATCATTCCATCTTGGTTAGGAACACACACTGTTCAAAATGGCTCCCACAGTACAATGTTCAGTCTCTGGCATATAATGTTTAATACCTGGAGTCTGACTCTCTAAACGGGACAAATTAAGATTCATGTGAAGTCACTTCTGTTTCTGCTTTGTGTTTTTCTCTTTAACATTACAAAGCAATGCAAAATAAACTGTACAAGCAAGAACAGACTCTGAATTTATCCTTTGGTTATAAAATGTTCAGTACTAAAAGTAAGAGCATTTCATGATTAATCAGTGGGGCCTTTTAGAACATCAAACACTGGACATTACGAACAGGATTTGTTGGGGGGTGACATTTTATATGCTAGATAATTAAACTTTTTACTGTACAATATAGATAGTCATTAAAGAATCTGTATGTGCTTTATTCGACCAAGTTTGTGCACATAAACAAGGAATTTAAGTTTGCTTCCGCTTTAATGTTAATACGGACATTTAGAGTACGTATTTTAAATATTCTATATTTTCGTTCTTCTAAATGTGTAAAGTTGGTCTTTGTGGCGGCTGGTTTGTACAAAAAGAGCTCTGCAGTGCTGACCTGAAGGTAAAAGTTTAAACAGTTTGTGTCCAGGATGTGTGGGATCTGCATAGCTGCTCTCCTCCTCCTCTTTGCAGGCCGTATTGTTTCTTGCAGTCTGCAGGAAATGTGTGGTGCTCCTCGTCAATAAGACATGACATTACAATACTTCAGTGGGTAAGGAATATCCAGGCAGCAAGTAAACAGTTTGGTCAAAGTTGGTGTGTTTAAATCAAGTAAAATGTGCAAGTGTAAGGGTTTCAGTGAGTTTGACAAAGGCCAGATTGTGATTGTTAGAGGACTGGGTCAGAGCGTCTTTCAAGCTGCAGCCCTTGGGATGCGTTTTCTGTCTGCAGTGGTCAGTTTCTAGTGAATGTTGTCCCAGGAAGCCATAATGCTGAACCAGCGTCAGGATCGAGGCTCATTGATCCATGTGGTGACTGAGGGCCGGGCTCTGGGTCCGGTCCAACAGATGAGCTGCTGCAGCTCAGATAACTGAAGGAATTAATGCTGGTTCTGATAAAAATAGCCAGAATGTTGAGTGAATCTGGTTGTTAGGAAGAGTCCACAGTGTCATTCAACAGCCTAATTCAGAGCAATAGCAAAGAAAAAATAAATTAAAACATTAAAGGTTCAAATAATTTGCTTTGTTCATCAGAACAATGAAACTGTTTGAAGTTGTGCCTTTTGGTTGATTTTAGGGTTGCTTAACAAATAATGCTGGTTTGGTTCGGAGAGGGCATATTAAGGTGAAAAGTGTAATTTTAAGGCAACATAACGGACCAAGTGGACTGAAAACAAAGTTTTATGGGTAAGGACATTCAAGCATGCATGCTAGCTTCCAATTTTCATCTTGGCAAAAACAAAACAATTTTTATTTTTCAAATTATAAACAAATTTTTAACCCTTCTGTCCATGTATTTAAAGTGCTATAAATGTGTCAAAGCACATTGAGTGGAAAAAAAAATGCAACGTGGACAAATACAAATGCATATCAAGTAGTTTTATAACAGCTGCTTCATTGTTCAGCATTCAGGTGAGACTCATGCAATAAATTTGTCATCTTAATGCACTTTCACACCTAAGCACAACTAAAAGAAAAAAACCTACATGTCAGCGCACAAGTTTGTAAAATGTAGCAGGTCTCTCTTGTAAATAGCAATCTCAAGATTTTTCCTCTACAATTAAAATATTTTTAAGAAAATTAGTGAAATTCCAACTGTTTTTAAGTTAACATTTAAATTCTAACTTAAGATTTTTTTTATTATTTAGGAATAAAATGCTGATGAAACATTGACAAACTTTTGTAATACACACTCAGAAGGTGACAAATGAATGCTATACTCAGACTAATATGCTTACATAACATTTAAAAAAATTATGGCTAGTATTTAATCATTAAATAAAACCTTATAGTGCAAGTAAGTGACCAAACTGTGAAACACCCTCATGGTTATAAGGAGCTGAAGAAGCACAGCAACAAAATAAATTCTTTAAATGTTTCAAGAGATTATGAGCTACATTAACATAAGCACTTCCCGTTTCTGTTTTTCTTCATCCATAACAAACACTGATCTTCCTACACACATTGTCCCACTGAGGGGCTTTAAAATCTGCTCTGCCATTTGTTTTCCACAATGTTTTACTATGAAAGCCGTCACACCGAACAGAGTTAAATGTAGTCAGTTAGTCGTGTACAATAAAGCCATTGTTAGTCTATTTAATATAATAAGACCTCTATTAAAATGATGGTAAATGTCAAGGCAAATGAGCATAATTTAATGTTTTGCTGTCACCAAGCATCATCTGTCCAACCAGGATGTGCACAAATACAAAGACTGTCCAAAGTGATAAAGAGAGCCATTAACCCACTCCTTAACAAAAGGTCTGCTGACCCCATCACTGAATCCAGTGTCAAAGCAAAGCTTGCTGTCTTACTCTGATGTGTGGAAACAGGGTTACATTATGACAAATGTAGACAATTTTTTTCTTGAGCCTGACGGTAAACCTAACTCTCTATGAAGTGACAGATTAGCTAATTTATTGCATGCGTATCAGCAGAAAGTAAACGCTCGTTTCTCAGCCAGTTTCTCTGGATTGAAATGATTAAAGTAAGTGAGCTGCTCTAAATCTCTCAAACGTATTTTGAAGGTGCATGGATCGAAACCTAATCTCCTAAAGCACAATTCTGCTTGTGTTGAGTGCTTTGTTGTTTCTATAGTGAGCATCTGTAGATTTGTTATTTCTGTCTTGCTTTAGCTCCTTTTTTTGCCTAATATCTCCAGTAATAGCTTTTCTCTGTCTGCTTGTCTGAAGCATATGTAATAATGGTGAAAGCTTCCATAAATATTTTTAGTGTTTTAAAAGCTTTAGGTAGGTTTGGCACTTTATATTTATATTTTATTGAAATGATCTAATTCACTTCCACCATTCCTGATATTTTTAAACATAATGCATCATGTATTTTTATGTTTGAATGCAAGAAATAGGCCAGTTTTAAATTGAGTGTTACTTTTGTTCTTCTATTTGTTTAATGCATCTACAAATTCAACTATAAATTTCATATTAACTTTAATTAATTACCACTTTCAGCATCATGTCACAAGAAAGTGAAATTGTTGAAAGTGTGAACGCTAACTTTTTCTGTTTTAAAAAACTCTGTTCCTGCTGAAATGTGATTTTATTTCTCTCTGCCTCTGAGTGACTCAGCTTGTTGATGTAACTCCAATCATAACAGGTTAATCCTCAACAGAAATATGATGCATAAAGCATCTGACTCATTTACAAACAAATGAAACATTAGAATACTACATAAATATAGAAGACCAAAGATTTTTTTTAGGAAGATGTCTTGACATATCAGTTTCTAATGTCATTATTTTATCTCCCCAAAGAAAGTGATTTAATGGTATTTTTACAACAAATATATTTTTTTCTTTATATATTGAAACAAAAACAAATCCATGTTTTCTAGCCAAGATTTTTATTTTTTTTTTTTTTTCAATTTGATTGAAATAAACTTCAATGAGTCTGAGGAAAGTTTGCCTCAAGCCTTATTTTTTATTTTTAGCTCCGATATGTTTGAGCCAGTTTCAAGTCACTGGCTAGAGATATATCAATTATATATTATGTAGGCTTTGACTAGTCCCAGGACTTTTCTTTTCTTAATTCTCAGCCATTTCTTTGTAGCTTTTTTGGTATGTTTTGTGCATTGACATGTTCCACCTTCCCAGTTCTGATTCAACTTGTATTTTACTGACAATCACACATTTTTCTAAAGCACCCTTCTATGGTATAATTTATGACTGGTTCTCTGCAGTAAAGAATCCCAAACTCATGTCACTGCCAGCTTCTCATTGCTGCAGCTCCAGAGTTGAGAAATGCCGTTCTGATATCTGATATTTAGTTTAATTAATTCAATTTATTTAAACAACAATCCACAATAAATTACATGTGTTGACAATTTTTTGTTGGGTTTTGATGCCTTTACTCATTAGTGACTGAACAGAGAAAAGCAGAGAGAGGGGAAGCCATGCAGTGAATGGCCCGGGGCCAGGAAGTGAATCCATTTCAGAGCTAGCAGTCATTATCGCCGGGGTCCTCATCACTCTCTGTAAAGTCACTGGATAAACATCAAACTTCATCAGCATCTGGCATAATGGAAAGCCAATCAAATTTCAGAACACCATCTCAGTTGGAGATACAAAAGAAGGCTGTTTGTTTAGTTCCTCAACTAGCAGATGATTTGGTCAGAACAGTAATTTGTTCTTGTTTTGTAGATTGGGTATATTTAGGGATCAAATGGGCATCAGAGGAATACAGTCAATTAATCAATTATTAGCTGAATAATCAATGAATTGGTTACAATTTAAGAATTCAGCATGTGGTGAGTGGGTCTTCTTCAGTGTAGACAAAGCATCTGCATAGCTTAACATGAGATCAAGTGATGTTATTATTCATCACTGAGCTGATAGAGTTTTGCTTGGGTCAGCTCTGAAGCAGTGGTGCATGTATGAAGTATACAGTGGCAACAATCATACCATGTAATTGTGCTTTTCACATTGTTTAAAACTCAATGTGAAAAGCAATGCTGAAGCATTTTTCACTTAAACTACGCATCGTCCTGCCCTCTGGAAGACAGACATGCAACAGAGAGACAGGATTATTTGAAGCCCTTATGTTAAAATTTCACCCTGTTCCTGCTCATCCGTCCTTGCAAATAAGTAATTGCTTGAATTTGGCATCAGAGGAAACAAATGATTTCTGACGGCTCTGTGTTGAGAGCACCTTGATTGTAGATTAAGAGGCATCCCCTGTCAGTTTTGTGATTCCAAACGGCTGCTGTGCCAACAATTTTAGGTCACACCTGTTGTTGGAGATCACATTTTGTGCGCTTTTTTCTGCATCTGAAGTTAATTTATCTCATTTACTTTGCGCTCGTCCTGTTTTGAGAGCTCAGTTTTCTTTTTCAAACTTGTTTGAAAGGCACAAATGGTTGAATGTGACATTAGCAAGCAGAAAGTAAAACTTTGCATGATGCATCGTGCCTCCTCAAATAAAACTTTAAATGGCATCGGAGCTACATCACAGCATTCCCACAGACCGTCTTGCGGCTCCCGAATCTCTGAACCAGAATGCCATCATTAGTTTTCCAATTATTGGTTTGATTGAGCATTAGTCTGTTGGTGCTTTTTGACTTGTTTTTGTAATTATGAGCACACAACAAGGCGCACAGTAATCTGCTTTGAAGCCAAAGTTCAAAGGGACTCAGTAAAAATGTGATAATTTCTCCTTCACACTTTATCAAACCGTGGAATCACATTAATGGTTGCCGTCTGTTCTAATTAGACTGTTGACAGAAAATAATATAAGCTAAGTACAGATTTTCAACAGCTGGGATAAATAAAAAAACTGAAATGAAATTCTTTAGAAAAGAAGTATAAAGTCTTTACTGCTCTGTGTTTTCAGTTCATTTGAAAGTTTGCTTCATTTCACTATGAAATTTTACTATTGATTTTTTTAACTCTGACAAAAAAAGCAAACTCCTAATTTGTTCTTTGTCTTTCCATGCATCTGTGGAAACTTTGCAATCACTGTTCAGCAGCAGTAATTAGGCTCATATGAACCCATAGCTCTTCACATCTGAAAGTCATGAATATTTATTTTTCATTTTTAAAGCAGGTGGAGAGTTCCCCCAGTCCTACCCCATTTTGGTGCAGATCGTCTGAAAGTGTTTCATGCTTAGGAATATGGAAGCCATGTTGGAGAGGGGGATTTTACATAATGCCATCCATTTGAACCTGTCATATTTCCAAAGTTTCACTTGTTAAAACTTTTAGAAAATATTTTAATACAAATACCCCTATACATTAATATATGTATATTTGTCTGATGTTACCCAAGCTGCAAGTGTATCTATGAGCTGTCATCTGCACATTAATTTAGCCACTAAGCAGATTTATGCTCCTGCTCTCTGCACAGCCAGACATCAGAGTGCTTAAAACACTGCTCACTCTTTGGAGGAAAAATTGGACATATTCTAAGACTGTGTGTCTTGGGAAGTATTCTGCATTTTGTAGACGTCTGTCAAATACTTAAATCTGTATGTCAAAATGTTCACATTTAAATATATGATCTTACAGTGAACGATCTCTGTGGAGATCTGTTTTCACATATACAGTGTTAAATTGAAACTATTTTGTAACTGCATGTCTTACAAAACAGCACAAGAATGCAACCACATTTTTTTACAGTATAGTATATGGTGCAATAATTTAAAAATCATGTGGATTTTTTTCTGTGCAGAAAAAGAATGTACTATTGGCCAAAGATGGTCTGTCCTTCAGGTGTTCACTCAAACCAGAATGATCTAGGCCAGTCAGCTTTCCTGCATCCCTCTCAGGTTTAGTGTCAGCTTTTGTTTTCCTATTCCGAGGGGCTCATTGTGTCATTTCCTCACGTATCACTGAATGCTACAAGGCTTTTCTGTGACATTACTTTGATTGGCACCTCTTTGGAAGGAAGGCCTGTGTGCATGAACAACAATGCATCATAATTCAGGACCAGCACAAGCTTGTCTGTTTTCTCATTCAAACTTCACGTGATCCCGTGCATCTCCACATGAGTGCTCCCCAAATTGGATACATGGCTTTTTGAATACCTTTTTGTTTTATTTTCAAGTCCTAAAGCTCCCTGTGGCGCCTCTAGAACAGAGATGCATTGATTTCTGTGCATGCACCCGTCATAGAGCCCTGCTATGTTTCTGCATGAAAGCTCTGTTGCATCATAATTGTTGGGATCAGTTATTCTTTGAAGTGGCTCTAAAGGTTGCCAACATCGTTGTACATAAATAAGGTTCTTTTAAGGAAAAAATGTCTCTTGCACTTTGGATGTTTCTAAAACATATTTATGGTCCCGATTCTCTCAATATTACACAAATATTGTTACTATTTAGATCTAGAACAATTTGATAAAATAATGTTCAAATAACTTAATGAGAGGGTTAGTCATATGTTTAATGACAATTATCTTTTTGGCAGCAGTGTAAATATTCATTGGTTCAGATTTTGTGATTTAATAAATGAGAGAAAAAAAGATAACATATCAAAACATACAAAAACTAGAGAATATATGACTGACAAATGAGCAAATGCCAAGAGTAAAAAGGATTGAATAACTGTCAGAAACCCTGGACATCACTCCTGACCACAAAGCCATGCTCTTTCCACACAAAAACAATGGTGGCTTCAGATATGAGCTCAATACTTCCTCCTCTATCCTTCAGATATTTAGGGATTTCTAAAACCACAACTGCCTTGAGGTCAATTTTATTCCCTGCAGGTTTTAATCTGTTTTCCTCCCTTCAAATTCAGACCTTTGTGGTTCAAACTTACGTTTTCTTAAAAGGTTTTCATGTGAAGTCGCTGCAGTTATAGGTTATTTCTGACCTAACAACGACCTAAAGAGAAAGTAATTATTTAAAACCCTAGATGATTCAGTCAGTTAACCGTCATAAAACCAGTAGATTTACTCAAATGTTTGTTACTTAAATTTCAATATTGAGACGTTCTATAAAGAAAAATTCAACAAAAAAACCCAATTATATACAAGTTAAAACTTTATTCTCAAGTCCTTGAGTGACTTGTCAAGATTGCAGTGAAAAAGGAATGTCTTTTTTCAGATTTCTTCTGTTCTTTGTTTTTTTTTGTTACACTTTAATGTTTCAGTGCATCAAACAAAATCCAATATCAAACAAAATAACTGGACTAAATGGAAAAAAAATGCAGTTTATTATGTATTAATATATAAACACAGAAAAGAAGCATTCAGTTTTTAAGCTCCACTGTATGCTGCCTAAACTGTGAGTTCCTTTAAATCGAGGCTAAAACCCACCTGCTGAGAGCTGCCTTTGACTAATAATAGGTGAAACATTGATTAATCTATTTTACTATATTAAAATATTATTAGTGATTTTGATGATGACATTTGATAAAATGTAATGTTTATTGCGTGTTTTATAATTGGTCATTTTATTATGTTTTTATCAGGTTAAATATTTTGAAATGCCTTGTTGCAGAAATTTGCAGTACAAATAAACTAGATCTATCCCAAATGATTAAATAATCAATCACTTTGGTAATTGATCAATTGTCCCATTCATTCTATTTTAGTGTAAGCTAATTGACACACTCCAAATTCCTCATAACATAAATCTGGTTTCTCAATTGTGACATCATTAATTTCATTGTGTTTGTTTCTACTTCACTGTCTTACCTTTAGTAGTTTTAGTTTCATCATTCTTTTATCTTTCTGGGAAATAAAACTGACTTTAGATGCAGAAAATATGGACGTGTTGCATATACTTTACTCTTTAATTTTTCCTGGATCATTTGCCTTATCATTGATTGGTGAATTCCAGACCAGGCTGCTGTAGAAACGTCCTCAGACATGTTTGATGCTGATGAGTCACAGTGACGTTGATGGTTTTGTTTCATCTTTCAATAATCAATGCAGATTGATTTTAGGCTCTGTAGCACTTTTCAAACCAAACACTGTCCACCACACAACTTACTGCTCCTCCTGGTTAAATGAGAGTAGCGGCCATTTTAAGAGGCACTGTTGGAATTTGGGATGTTTATAGAAACTAGAAGTTCACAGGTTAAACCTGAAAGAATCAATGTCTTGACATTGTTGTATAAAAAGCTTTTAGCCAATTAACTAGATGTTGTTTGTGTCATTTTGTTTTATCTGCTTATCTTGTTTATCTGAGCGTGGTGCTATATGAATAAAACATGCTTTGTAGCTTACTTTAATAATTTATACGAGGCAACTTAGGCCTTGTTTATAAAATATTTTCAAAACATTTCCAAAAAAAACTTGCATATGCACAACAGTAAAAATGCTCCCTGTCCAGATGGAAACGTTGTTGTTGTCCCTGAGCCTGAGCGCATAAGTACAGATAACATGACCATCACCATCGTTTCCAAAGTTTTTCAGTTTATGCTTATAGACTTTCTTAAACAGTTCCACTCTGCAACTCATTGTCAAACCTTTTGTGTTTTTGTCCTGCCTGAATGCTGCTGCTGTGTAAGTGAGAGGCCAAACATCAACAAAACATTAGATTTTTTTACTGTCCTGGTGTTGTCATGTAAACAGGGCCTCTGTCACTTTGATGGCCCATCTCTGCCAGTTGTATTAAATAAAAGAAGAAAGATTACTTCACCACAGTGATGACACAATCTCTCTGGGCTTTAACAACTGACAAATACAAGACATTTTGCTGTCAACGGCCCTGGTGAGGATTAATCTGAACCCCTGGTCGTCTCTCTGAGACTTATTTAGTGCAACTGAGCATAACCTCAAAGACAAAATGTTCGTGGACACAGAGTCTTTATTACACTTTTAAAAGCCCTTCAAATTTTGACAGAACTAGGGTAAACGAGACAAAAGACAACCTGCTAGCTGATAGTCAAAAAACCTGTCAGAGGGGACAACATGGTGAAATGTATCTGTAAGCTTCTACATCATACTGAGGCGTAGCAGATCATGCATCTCTGCTCAGCTACTGCCAACTGTTTCTCATCAGGAGAAGAACAAAAACCAAAATAAAACGGTGTAATACTTCAACTCCATTCAGCCTGCAAGTCTCTGTACCTAAAATATGTTTGAATCTAGAATCTGGTAAAGATATTGATATTTTTTCACATTGCAACTAACAGACAACAATGGAAAGACTGACACAACTGCAAACCTACCAAGATATGGTTTATTGTTACCAAGTTATCCTTGTGGGTCATAGGAGGGCTGGAGTCCATCTTCATCAATCATTAGGCAAGAAGTGGGGAGCAAACTGGACAAGTCATCAGACCACCGCAAGGCAACACACACACAGGATAAACAACCATGCCTACATTGTTTAGAGTAATTGTTTACTGTGTTTAGAGTAAACGGTTGACCTAAAAGTCATGTTTTGAAGAAGCCAGAGTAACAGGAACATACAAACTCCATGCAGAAAGACTCTAGGCAAAAACTTAACAACTAAAACCTTCTTGCTGCAAGGCAACAGTACCATCATCTGTGCCCCATGTTGGGGCTACCATGTGCAGCCCCAACATGGTAAACATCTCTACCTATGCTAGCATGAAAGGTAGGGTACTCACCAGAGAAGCAGCCAAGGGGCCCATGATATCTTTGGAGTTGCTGCAGTGATCTCCAGCTCAGGTGGGATAATCTGTCAGCAGGACAACTCTCATCATGGATGCCACAAACCTGGTCTTTATGCAAGAGCAGCAGAAAGAAGGCAGTATGCCACAACCCATATCGGGGGCACTGCCACATGAGGAGGATGTACCTCTAGTCAGATTAGATAAAACAACTTTTTGGTCAAAAAATGAAACTGCACACCACTCTGAACACACCAGAGAAAGAGGACAGTAGCAGCGTTATGCAGTGGTTTTGTTTTTCTTATGGACGGGGAAACTGATCAGACTAATGCATACTAATGTGTTAGAATGACCCAGGAAAGTCCTGACCTAAATCAAAGAAGAATATTTTGTGAATTTTAACTTTAGACATCTTCTGCACATAGTTAAAGCTTGAACTATGTTGTAGAGGTAGAAAGATTGTTAAAACCCTGGTCTCTCGAGCTTCAAAGCTGGTTGAGACACATCCTACATCCTGCAGCAGCAGGTGGTCCTTCAGAATATTGACTTGGATAAGCTGAACAGAACTGCACACCATGTTTCTCAGACTGAGTTTCACAAAGACATGGATCACTTCCCTTCCACTACACAATGATGCACTAGTTTGTGTTATTCTGTCATATTAAGTTCAAATAAAACACTGAAATGTGAGGTTGGAAAGTTTCAAAGGTGTAAAATCCATAAAAAGAGTGCAGCTTTACTTGAACAGAAAAATATATTTGCATTATGATGAAAACAACTTTGCTCCCAAAGTGTCTGATTTGTTCTTAGTTATAGGCTGAAAGAGTTCTGCACTAGTTTTTATCACAACCTCACACATAATCAATTGTTTCCATTTTAGAAATGCCTGCAGATGACATAAACAGAGTCAGCTTAATAAACAATAACAGTTTTCCCTTCTTATCATAATCGCCAAGCAACTTTACTTTTCATCTGTGCAGCACATGCATAAACAGCTTCTACCAAAGCTTTTGATGCAAGAATGAAGACAGAAAAATTGTTTACAATGTCAACACCATTCAATTTGATAATCGATCTGCAGAGCTGAGGCATTGTGATCTAAAAGGAATTGATTGTTTGAGACAATTATAAACCATCAGGAAGCGACTTGCTCCCAGATATTAATGCTCACTTTATAAGATTCTGTAACTAAACAACATTCTTTGGGTTGGAGCACAACTTAATAAATCCTAAAACATTTTGCTACCAGACTCCAAACAATGAATCAACAACTTGCTCATTCGTTTTCCATAAAATTGGCATCACATGAGTTATTCTGTTGTGTTTTCAGGCTGATCTTTTGCTTTCTGCAGTGCTGTCAGCAATAATCCTTTCTAAGGTTTTTCTTCCAGAAGCTACAGAAATGCAGGTGCATCAATTTTCTGCAGAAGCTTCATAACGCTGACCATGAAGCTGCAGTGCAAGTGGCAAATGAGCCCATAAATCTAAGTCCTGCCCGAAACCCCATAACCAAAAGGCCATAGTGTTCGATGACACAAGGAATTATCCACTGCAGAAAAACTGTTCCTGTCTTTAATTATAGGGGAAGTCTACTTCATTCAGTGCAGAGATGCCATGCTTCATTGTTGATGTATGGTTATGACCCGTCTCATCCAGAGTTCAGTGGGAGGTTTTGTGTCTCATCTGTTATAATAATGCACTATTGTGCAAGTTGGCCCTTAACACAAACTCAGAGTTAATTTGTCGTTATGGTTACCCACATGATTATTCTGGGCTAAATTCAAAGTCCCAACAAAACTAGTGCTTCATCATTCATTTTTAATTACGTTTCTGACATTTTGCACCAATTAACAAATGATTCTTGGCATCCTGGAGCATTTACAGCCTGGCCTTTGACTCTGTATTTACATGTTTTCTTTTCCCTGTTGCTTGTTTTCATATAAACATGTTTTAGATCAGGGTTGCTCCAATCCTTGAGAGCTGCTGTCCTGCAACTTCCCTTCTCTTGCGTACATGAATTAAATTGATTTGCCATTGCCAGACCTCTACAAAGCTGTATGACATGTGGATGAGGGTATTCAGCCATTTGATTCTGTTGTTGCAAAAAATATGCACCTAAATGTTACAGGAAGACAACACTGAATAAACAACCATGTCCAGGCACACATTTGTTCTTAAGGGCAATTTAGAGTTGGCATTCGATCCGACATAGATCTGTTTGCTCTGTGGGAGGAAGCTGGAAGACTTATGAAACTGAGCTTTAAATACTAGAAAAGTCAGTGATGTTGTTTATTGGGTACAAATTAGCCTGTTTCATATTAATTCTGCTGGACATCACCTCTTCACAAAGAAGACATCTCATTGATGAGACCATGATGAATTAGCATCTCAGTTGGAGGGAAAATGATTAAAAGCTTCAATAGAATTTTGGATGCATCCTCAAGAGCCTCCAGTAGCTATTCAGGCTGAAGACCCATTTGGAGGATGACCAAGTTTTAATTAGTACATCCGTAAATTGAACAAACATGCTTATTTATTCATAACAAATGTGAGATGTAGCACAGACTCATGAGTTGAATGAGCTCCCTAGTTCTTTTCTGTTAAAGCGAGGAGGGGTGTCGGCCCTGGAAGCAAGTTGCTCTGAGTTTTCGCTGTCAGCAAAGCCTCATAACTGTATTTCTAAGAGTTTGAATGGAGGGCAGGTTGACTTCTTTCTTCTGCTTGTCGCTTTTTACTGAAATGCTCCACATTATCATAAAAATAAATGACAAAAAAGTCCAAATGGAGCAAATCACACTTACCAAATTCTAATCCAATCATGGATTTCCAATTTGATAGAATTTCTTGAAAGAAACCCTTTTTTTACCTTTGAAAGACAGGGAGCAGTGGGGGAAGTTTTTCTGTATAAAACGCAGCCTTAGGGTTGACGCACCGGTCAGCTCTGTGGTGAAAACAAGCTTTTTCCAGTTGTACCAAAATCGAATCCATTTTGTCCAGGCAGGATTTTGAAAAGATCATTCATGTCATTGTTGTCGTACACTTTGAGTATTGATTAAAACTGTATTCTGGTGTAAGAAAGGCTGATCTTCAGCTTGTTCAAAATGCAGCTGATCATTTTCTAACTGGATCACAGAGGCTCCCTGGGTGTTAACAAACTGCCTTTAAATTCTCTAAAGTTTTTAAATGTCTTAATGGATCTGTCAAACTTGCTTCCTGATGCACACCTTCATAGACTTTAAGGAAGAGTCTGCAACCTGCAGCTTTGGAGCTGCAAGTGGCTCTTTGAACCTCTCACAATGGCTCTTAACGTTGGCTAAAAATTATAAAGAACTACAAGAAAGAATTGCACTTTCTTGTGGTTCTGCTCTTTATAGAGTATCCAGGAATAAATAAGACTACTTGATTGAATTTATGCATCAGAAATCTGTGTGGTCTTCTGAAATAACTGTTGTTTTATACTGAAGAAGTTACAGTTAAAAGTGTATATGAAGTATATAAATTATATTTTGTTATCACAATATCAAGACTTTAGCTGGCACTAGTTTTGAAACGGTCATCTTCTATCCCTTAGTAACCAAATAAGAGTAATCCCAGTTTAATGAATAAAGAAATCAAGCAAACATAAAATAATTAACTACTGAAAGAGAAGTTCCACCAGAACTGAGAAAGGAGCATCAGAGTAATAATATCTGATTAGAGGTTCGGTTTTTATCTCCAGATCTATCGGCGTCTCTGTAAGGATGTCTCTGAAATGCAAGGGTTTTGCAAGTGAATTGAGTTCTTAATACCCGTCCTAAATCTGAGGGAAGATTTGGAGGAGAGGAAAAGGAGAATTCAAAAGAATTAATGAGCTCAAGGTGATCCATGAACTCTCTGCTTTATCAGGAAATCAAACGCCTTCCTTGGTAACGGTTGTTATGATCACTTCTCAATAAACCAGACTGGATCCTGGACCTTTGGTTCTTACTGTTGCCTTTTCCATCACCACTGACACTTTGAACAGGCCTAAAGGTTATTCTGGGGAAGGTAGTAAGGGGTGTCTTATCTGGCTCAGGTCTCCGAAGTTATGCAGAGTAGAAAGCCCTGCAAACTAGAGATAAAGAAGAAAACGCTCCTTAAGAAGTGTCAAAGTGAAGCTGAGCACGTTGAAGTGTAGAGGAAAACCAAGACAGAGCTTTGCTGTTGCTTTAAACAAAGATTAAAGTCTAAAAAAGTTCAGCAAACAAAAAGCAAATTTTTTCTCTGCCGAATGCTGAACAGGTTGATCAGACTTGATAAATCCAAGTGGGCTGTTTCTTGTTCTGTGTGGCTTAGTCTGCCCAAACTGTAGTCAGCATTAGAGAGCTCACAGATGTTTCTCTGTTGAAATATCATTAGGCACTGATCCCAAAAACATGTGCTCATGGGAAATTAGACAATCAAAGCTGAGCCCCCCCCCATCATTTTTAGAGAGGCAGTTCTGAAACACCAGATAAGAACTTTCTGGCTTAACAGCAGCCTATATGTAAGTCTAAATGTGTTATTATAAGAAAAATATATGCAAAAATGCATTCATTTCAAAGCTTACTCTGTTTTAAACTATCAAAGAGATTATTAGCTTAGCGACTATTGTTTTGACTTTTATTGAAAGTCATAAAATTAATGAGAGACTACATATCTGCCATAAACATTGTATTTGGACATGCTCACATTCTCAGGAAATGAATTTGTGGGAAACATGATTGATTTTAGCCCAGTTTAATATCCTGATGATGTTATTCAGCAAATGTTTTGGCCAGAACAAAATGCATACATGTGTGTGCATAAGTTTGCAAAACACAGTTTACTCTGTCTCCGCAGAGCAGATTGGACAGTAGACAGTTGTTCAGTAGTGTGCAGCAATAGGTGTAGGAGGGGCAGTGCTTTGCTGCTCTTTGCATCCAGGGAAATCTGGTCCCTCTGAATGCTGCATTGTGTTTCTGCTGCATCTTTAAACCATAGCAACTGCAGCTTGGATCTTAAATTGTGATGAGCTGTGCAATCGATGCAACAGTTTTGTAAATTTATCCACATTTCTATTCAAACATCGGTTAATAAGAGAGATGAACTCAGCCCTGTGTAGATATAGTTGGTATTTTGCTTTTGGAGGTGAAGAATATGGTTTCTGTTCAAACTACAATCTTTTTTATTGATTTATTTATAATCAACCCTGAAGCCAACATGTTTAGTTTTTTTCTGAATGCATTTCCTTCCCCAGAGCTGAATGAATTTTATAGAAGACAGTAAGCAGAGTCTCCCTGCTACGCAGGAGAAACCAGGGAGTCTCATTGTGATCACTTTAATTTTCTCAGTAGTTTCCATGTCACTGAAGTAATCTGAATTATTCTGAGCAATCTATGAAAGTAACTGATTTTGAGTCTTAACGACTTGAAGCTGATAAACGTTATATAACTGTTAATCTGTAATATTTCTATACCAACGGCAGCTTTAGATGTCTGATGTAGCACAAATGTGAATCTAAAATTGCCTGAGAAAAAAGATAGTACACTGACTTGAGGATTAATTTCTGGCTGATTTAGCAAATTATTGTAAGCACCGCGTTTCCTAAAAAGCAAAGAAATGCTTCTGAAAATAACCTGTGTGGGGTTTTCTCTGGAGCCTGGATGTATGTGAATAGTGTGCCACAGCAAGATGCATCTGTTTTGTGAAATTCACCATCAAGGTGTCAGGGAGGCAAAAAGAGGATGATTTTTATATAATTTGTGTAAATGCAGTTTTACATGTTAAGGTGTATTCAGAAAGCTGTAACTTGCTCTGAGAAACCTTTATGAGATGATGAGCCTTTTGATAACATCTGGAAGAAATGAAACCTTACAATGACATTTGGGATCGGAACATTGGCATTTGAGGTTAAAGTGAGAATAACGACTTCTTGGAATAAGACAGTTCTTCATCCTGATCAGACAGAGAGCAGTATTCAGTTCAAAGTAAAGAGAGATATCTTAGTTTGATTAGAGTCTGAACTCTTGCACTAAGTTTTGACTTACTGATTCTGATGGTGGTCGTTGTTTATTTTATTATTTTTTATTTTTTCTGATTCCGTTAAATGTTCACCAGAACACCACAGCTTGGTACAAACCTGGTAGCACAGTAACAACAGATGAGCCATGATGCTCATCAATGTGGTTTCAGTTGCTAACATGATCAGAAAAGTTTCCACATTTTGGGAATGAAGCAGAAGTCACTGGAAAGAGTTTGGTGCCAAAGTTGGCAAAAGCTGCCTCGCTTCCTACAACCTCGACACGACTATACCGATTAAAAACATCAGCTGTGGGGAAAAAGGAACAACTGAATGACTGTAACCTCAAGGTTTAATTTCTTACTCTACAATTATGTTTTTCCAAGTGATTTCTCTTTACTCCTGACAACCACTGTTATTTAAAAGTTCACAGCTGACACTGCCCCTTTTGAACTTTACCCAGAAATGTAGATTTTCCAAATTGTCAGGCCAAACCCATAGTCTCTATATGTGAGAAAAGGTGAAATGGGTTCCTTTGATAGCAGATTGTGAAACATTTTGCATTCGGTGGTGTTCTGCACTCTTGTGAACCTGTCCATGACATTTTAGAAGTTATTATTCTAGTTTATCCTTGAGCAGTTAGAGTAGATGAAGATACACCAAAGTGGTTAAAGAGTATGCATCTGCTTCTGCATTGTAAAGCTCAAACATCATACACATTTTTTAAATGAGCTAGTAGCAAGCATGTGTGGGAACACCATTATTATTTGGATTCAATTAATTTTCATGAATTTACAGCATCTGTTGAAATTTAATTGGGTAAATGTACAGCAGATTGCCGTCATACCTTTCTGAACATATGCTTTTCATTTGCATTTTGAAAATATAAAACAGGAGCCGTACATATAAAATGTGTTTTCTTGTTAATTTTCTATTTTTTGTATCTTTCTAAAGGTGTTTATTGTACATTTAAGTTACAAAATTAAGTAAGTTGACTGCTGTTTTGCATGTCCAGGATTTCTCTTTTTTTTATTGGATTTTAGTCCTTATTCATTTACTTTAGCAATTCAGATTATTTTGCTTCCTTGTTGATACGGCTTCAACTTTGCAGCTTTCCGCATCTCTTAAAGGTAACCAGTAATACTCATTTTGACATCTGCATTTTACTCAGGAAGTTAAAACAAACGGGTCCGGGTGTTTTGGCAAGAGAAGCTTATCAGGGAACAGAAAACCTCCACAGGCGCTGAACTGGGACAACTCGGGTCATCATGAGTTCGGAAGAGGAAAGAAACATTTAAAGTTAATACCTCCTTTTGTTTCTGAACAAAATCTAAAAAAAGGCTTCAAATTTTATTCTAATTTTTAAAAATCAGCTCTTAATTTATTGTTTTAGGTACAGTTCATCATTTGCATCAATCCTAAAAACACAAACTGATACCATTTATTGAATCGCCAAGAACTACAAGGAGAGTTTCAACTGCAGTAAAGAAATCTTCAGCACACTCTAAGGTTGCCACCAGTGCAAAGTTTGCTCAGGAATGTCAGAGGACGTGCGTTTCTGTTTCTGCACACACGCTAAGACTTTTACACGCTGGACAGTCAAGGAGGACAGTAAAGAGTCACTTCTCTCCCAGAGTAAAACATAAAGGATAGACTGACATTCTGCAGAAAGGAGCCAGATTGCGCTGTGGAGGACGGGGATAAAATTGTTTTCCACTGTGAACCGCCCTTTAGACAGCTTAAGGCATCTGGAAAAAGAATTATCTGGAGAAAAGGCGATCTTGACAACATAATGGAGCAGGCCCACAAAAAATGGCCTGAAAAGGATGAAAACATCCCCCAGCAGCAACTTTTCTCAACAATCCAGACTGTTAAGTGATGAACAATAGTTCCTCCAGCATGATGCAGCACCTACTTTAAATGATTGACTGAATAACAGACTTCTGCAGCACCTGTGGCCAGGAAGTAACTTGAATCAGGTGCACTGGAGCAGAGACATCCAAGTGCTATCCCACACCTCATCCAAAGCCAAGCAGTCACATGGTTGTTAGATTTCTGTATTTTCACAAGCAGAACAGTATCGATACTGTTCTGCATGATGTATATACATCATGCCCTAAGCACTGTATGTAAACTGTCACAGCAATAACGTCTCTGCAGACAGCCTCTACGAAGAACAACGTTGCAATTTCCATCCAGGAATGTTTAGCCATTTGACAATCTTTGTGAGTATCTAGTGAAGAATCATGCAAATGTCCGTAATTCATCACCATGTCTCAAAAACGCTCTTCAAAAGTATTCATGTCTCCTGCAGAAACATAAGCAAAATAGTGGACATGGACAAGTTGAAGCAAAATATCAACTTTGCTGTTTGAGAGTTTATCTGCATAAAGTACGTCAGTAAACTTCTAACCAATCACACAACACATTGCACAGAGCTCTGTGTGAAATGGTTTGACCCAGGTCTGGTGTCTCTAAGGAAGAGGATGAGGACGTATCCATGCGAAGACAGTTACACAATTTTTGTATGACATTTCGACTCTTTAAATGAAATATGGGAAAACCTTAAAACATGGGACAGTGAGTCCTGAACACAACCCATCTATTCCCGCTTATCTCTGCAGGGGCTGGTGTCTGTCTGCAGCAGTACATGGCTAAGGACAATTTAGATAAACCAGTTAAGCTCACACTAATGTTTTGGACTATGAACTTCAAACTCCAAACCAAGACTCTCGCTGTAAGACAGCAGTGCTACCAACTGTCCCTTCATGCAAACCAGGTTTGAGCGCCCTAAATCTCAATACCAGTGAGAATGTGTTGTGTCCCTTTGCAGGACGTTTATGTAACTTTCAATAAAAGCCTTTGAAAGGTATTAAATTTTGATCACTAAACTTCACTGTACAAGATCTTAGAAAAAGCACTAACACTGAATGTTCCTGAGTCTGAAACAAGCAGCTGGATGACAGGAAAGATGTGGGTTTAAATAAAACAAGATGAAAAAAAAAGGTATCATTTTATTCCTTTCCTTAGCTGACATGAAAACAATTTTGAAGGACAAATAATGATTTCCTTTTTTTTTTGTCATTTTTCTTCTATTTCAGGAGACAATAATGGATGGCCAAACCTTTTTGACAAATATTTTGGCATGCTGAGTCATAATACCAGGACCAAGTCCAACGTGTGCTGTAAGTGTTCTCTAATGTTTTTAAAGCCATTCTTTACAGAGAATGAGGTGAGAATATGGTGTTGGCAGGGTTTCTGGAAATGTGAAGAACACAATTATGTGTTATGTATTGTTTTAGGAACAACATCGGTGTGGGTGCAGACAGGAAAATTGCTAGATTTTTTGCAAATTTTAGCCATTTGTCAGAAATCTTTACTCATGATATGTTAACTTCTGAAAAGAAGAAATGCAGCCAGATTTAGTTGAGACACTCAGGATTTAATGATAGTTCTGCTGCAGATTCCTTTTGTGTAGGTTTTTATTCTGTCATTATAGCCCACCCGTTGATGTAGGCTGTAAACAGTTTTTTTTTTTTTTTTTTTGCATTCTCCCCAAAGTAAGTACTCAGTTTTTCACAATGTGATCTTCACAGGAGGATGGTGTTCTTTCTTTCATCTCTGAATGTCTCTGTTTCCTGCCACTGGCTTATTTGTGAGAAAAAAGCAAAAGAGGGGGAAAGGATTTAGGGAGAGTAGGTTTGCTTTGGTGTTATTGAATGTAAACCCATTCTGAATGTGCATCATGCCTCAACCCACGTTATTCGCTTCAAAAATCTCCACCAGCAGTGGAAACTGACTGTAGAAAACACAATTACCCAATCACAGCTCTGGTGGTCTTCAAAGCACCTCTTGTCATGTTTAAGAAGGTGCATGTATTACACTTTAAACCCTTTCATTTTGTCCATTAAGCATGAGCATCAATCCAGTCTAAAGGAAATCTCTCTTAAATGAGTAACAAAAATTAGCTTCGAGTTTTAGGATCAAATTTTTTACAGTTGAACATTCAGAAAATCTGAACCGCTGAAGCTTTTTATCAGTAAACTTCACACAGTCTGAGTCACATTTAACACCAGGAGCAGACTGGCAATCTTTCTACTTTGGTCAAGTCTAACAGCTTTCCAGTGTGGTACAGTGACCTGCCTGGTTCATTCATCAAAACCGTTTGAGTGCCTCTAGGAGAAGAGAACGTGTGTGTGTGTGTGTGTGTGTGTGTGTGTGTGTGTGTGTGTGTGTGTGTGTGTGTGTGTGTGTGTCACAGCAGTGTGTGAACACCACACAGTCATATTTACTGCGATATGCTTCCTGATGAGGCTCATTTGTTAAAATAAAAATACTTTTTTAAAAATGACAACCTTCAAGCTGGCATTAAGCATACTGTTAGTTAAACCCACATTTCTGTGTTATATATATCTTTTTATTGGTCTAAGATAATATTCTAATTTTATATGTCAGATTTTCAGTGCTATAAGCAGAAAGTCATCATAATTAACAGAAGTAATGACTGGAAAATAACAATCTGTGTGTAGTTGATTTATATAATGTTTCACTTGGTAATAAAGTTATAAAGTTAACATTTTAATTTATTGAGATGGGTCTGTGTATATATATATAGCTGAGGTAACAGGCAACATGAGCAAAAAAGTCTTTTCATGTACTGTACATGAAATGTACTGTTCAAAACAGTACATTTTGCTGTACAAAAGCTGTGCTTTTTGTACAGTAAAATGTACAAAAGTTAAAAGAATTTGAGTTGATGAGCAGTAAAATATTAAAATATGTTCCTTCTAAATCTACTGCAAAAATAAACTCACTAAAAACACAGGCAGTCTGATATTTTGCCCATCTTTCAGTAAGTGTAGTGTATGTGTAGATACACATACACTACACTTACTGTTCCATTTATGCTTTTTTATTTCCAGTAAAATATGTATTTGTACTTGACGTCTGTACGCTTGTGATTCTGAAAACAAAAGCTGACAGCTGAGAGAGAATCTTACAGGAATTAATGCTCTGACTCCTCAAGCCGAGTTTGCAGCTGTGAAAATCTCTTTCCATTTCTTGAATGCTGGACGTAGTTTTTTCCCTGACCTGTCTGCTCTCTTCCTTGGTCTTTATGATGCTGCTTGTTTTCTAATGTTGTCTGAAAACCTCTGAGGTCTTCGCAGAAACGCTGAATTTTATTAAGGCAATAGGTCACTCTGGATTTTATTTAAAATTATTTTTAGGGTGAAATTGGTCTTAATACATAGCATGACGGATATTCCGGCGTAAAATAATTGAAAAGAATACATAGCTGTCTTTCCACTTTCTATTGGTTTAACTCTTAAAATCCTAATAAAATACTTTGTTTTGTGGTTGGAATTAGGACTGCAACAAAAACTTATTTTAGTAATTAATTACTCTGTCGATTATTTATAAAGATGCCTAAAAAGAGATTGTTTTTACCATACCAACTTTATTTATAAAGCACTTTAAAACAACCACAGCTGATACAAAGTGCTGTACATCAAAACACATAATATTAAAAAAAACATAAAATAAAAACTTGCAGTTTAAAAGGAAAAACATACAATTTAAAACTAGATCCCGCTAGAGTTGAAAGCCAAGTAAAATAAATGTGTTTTAAGATGAGCTTTAAAAGTTTTTGCAGAATTTAATAGTATGAAGCTAAAACTCTGCCACTTGCGTTCTGAGTGAAACATGTTTTCACATAAAGGTTTTTTTATGCAAAATGTATATATTAATAGTCTTTTTTGAGTCTGTATGCATTTACAGTTAATGATTATTTTAATTAATCATGGTTATTCATGATTAATCCAATTAATTGTTCAGCCTCAGTTTGAAGTACACTTCAAAAAGTGATTATCATATTTAAATGTTTGCAAGGTTCTTTGTATTGTCGAGATTTACTTTCATGTTTTTTTTTTTGTTACCTTCCTCCAATCCAACGTCCTAACCCGTTACTACTTGCAGCCATTTCTGTATTAATTTCATAAAGTAATATTGGACCCAACCTATTGCTTTTTTTAAAAAAGCAATACAATTTTAATCAGATTAATACAGTAGAATCTCGTTCATTTTGTCAAACTAGATTAGCAATATTCTCCCAGTCAAAAGTTAATACATTTGTTTTCTACATGAAGTGACAAAGCCATGAATATGTGTTTGTTTAGTCGAGTCTTTTTTTTTTCACCACGCATGTTGTTCAAGGCCTGCTTTGTGGGGGAACTAACTTAAAGACTGTGATTTTGGTCAATTCATGGCATCAACAAAAAGCTCTTAAGTCTGTGTAGCTTAAATCAAAACCCAGCAGGACTCATTACTTTCCAAGGAGAGGATCAAAGGTATGCGTCTGCTGAGGATAGCATTATGGCAGCCAATGACACTAAAACACAGTATGCTCTTTTTCTCCAGACATCCATGTTTTCTCAATCTGTCTTTCTTATTCTACAACAATTTACAGCCTCTCAGAGGTAAACAAGACTGGGAAGAGAGTTTTTATCCTTCACAGGTGCTGCTCAATTCCTGTTTGAATCTATGTTTAATGTGTTGGCTCTGAAGTAG
Organism: Poecilia latipinna; assembly: GCF_001443285.1. Classification (NCBI taxonomy): domain Eukaryota; kingdom Metazoa; phylum Chordata; class Actinopteri; order Cyprinodontiformes; family Poeciliidae; genus Poecilia; species Poecilia latipinna. The sequence continues at coordinate 37,813 of NW_015114698.1, read as the reverse complement.
CACCAAGTTTAATTCATTGTTTCATTAAAGTTAATGATCAGTTGTGCAGCCAGAGAACTGGAGTACGCAAACGTTTTCTATATCAGTGACACAGAGTTGATTTCAACATGACAGCATGCAAGTAATTTTCAGTTTCTTGTGTTAAGATTCTCAGCAGGCGAGGCTTTCGGTGTCTAACATTCCCGTCTCTTTTCGTGCTTCTGCATCTTTTGAGGCTATTAGAGGTCATTCAGCAGGCTGTGAAAATAATGTCGCCCACCACTCAAGAGGTCTCAGAGCTTGGCTTTGTTTATGCTTCACAGACGCAGTGCACGTATCCTTGTCTGTGTCTCATATGCACGTTGACTTCCTCTCCTGGCTGTGGTAAAAGCAGTCGTACAAAGAAGCCGCCACAAAGCGCTTAAAGTTGAAGCACTTTGGACTTGCCTCTTGGGCATAAGCCGAAATATCCTGAAATATCCAGTGTTTGGTTTGATTTACTATAATTTATGTTGTATTCTAGAAGAAAACAAGCTCAATGCTTTAGTATGTTTTTATTTTCTTCTGTGCCTTCAACTATGTTTGTCAGAAAATCCTGGTTTCCGTTTTTTTGTTTTATTTTACCTCAACTTTTTAGGGGGTTTTATTTTTGAAGATCCATTGTTGTTTTTTTGTTATAGAAATTTGTGCTCTTTCTGCATAGATATCGGGCAATTAACGATATAATGTGTTCATGAAAAAGCATTTTTCAGACTAGACATGTTAGAACCATGTGACTCCAAGTTTCCTACTCTTCTCTTCACATTGCATAAAGTTGTGCAAATATTCATATAAACTTAGTAAAGTGTGTCCCCATTGTCAGATCTATATTTTTCCTAAACAGTGACATTACATTTTTATCTGCTTGACAAAAAAATCTGTTCAAGATTTACTCCAAACTTTGGACCATTTTCTGTACTGAAGAATATCAACATTTTTGTTCAGTTTAAAATGATTCAGCATTTCACTTATCCAGTCCAAAGCAGTTCTGAACCGTACTAACAAGGTGTACCTTATAAAATGTCCAGAATATGCATATCTTATCAGAAGTAATAAAAAGAGAAAAAAATGTTGTGTGAGTGACCAGATCTGGAGATGTGTATGGACAAAAAAAATGCAATTTATGTCTCCAGACATTCTTTTTTCAAATTTGTTTATCTAGAAGACAAAAAAATATAAACATGTTGAAATGTTGAAGTTGAGCTGAACTGAGCTGGTCTACATGATCACTAGATAACCCTTTGTGGAAATCATTTTTCATTATTCAGATGAGTCATTTTGTTTTCTGCTGTGTCATGGCTGCCAACAGGAGGTTTTAAAAAATCTTTTGCTTCCACTGTTTAGCATCCTGAGTCTGCATCACTGGAAGAGGTGAGCTGCTTATCACCGAGCAGGTCAACGTGAATCTAATATGCCATAATTCTAATACTTGCATTCACATAAAGTGAATCGCATGTGAGATATGTCTTTCTCAGTTATTTATAGTTATCTTATAAATAACTATAAGATAATAACTATAAATATCTTTCTGAGTTGTTTATAGCTATCTTAGCAGAGGGGTTGTATATAAATTATAATGTGGTAACAGGACCCACCTAGTGGGCTTTGCAAACATGTTTATTCCTTTCAAACACATGTATTTTATGTGACCAACACAAAGTGCAACATCATTGTCACATCTGGATGATACTTATTTTTGGAAGAATATCATTCCTACATTGTCACAGAAAAAGAAAATATGTTCCAGTATGCATCCTGGGTGTCCCTCATTTGACCTCTGTTTTCTGTCCTTTTCATTTCAAGAGGAGTGATGTGTTTGGTTAGCCATGTAGCCTCATCCAGTCATAACTGGCTATTTTTAAAGAACCAACTTTAAATTAAATTCTTTAGTGATCTACCCTGACTCATCAAACTGACTTTATCAAAGTCTGATAAACATGACAAATGTTTAAAACACCAACAAGGTCATTCCTAAAGAGGTGTTAGCTAAAAGACGTAACAAAGTGGATGGATTTGTTTCTTCGTCTTTATGTTCTCTCAGATGGAGAGATTTAACCCCAACAGTCGTTCTGTCTAAACAGACATCACTCTGAAACTGGAAATCATGTTGTTCTCTTGGCACAAAGCTCTGGTTCCTAATCCCAAGATACATTCATGGAATCAAGATTTATTTGTAAATGGAAGCACAAAAATAAACAAACAGCGAGTGAGAGACATATTTCCATAAACTCCAGAAACATTTAGCCTCCAGACTCCATTGGTAAACAAATGGTAAAGTATCTTAGGTTTGATTTTTTAGCAGTAGGGAGTAAAACATTCGACTCAAGATTTAATATGGTGGATGGGAAGATTACAACACATTTACCTTCTGTCAGATTGTATCTCCTTAGTTGTTTCCTAATTTTTAAAAATCCAAATTTCATTTTGTGGCCCTATTTCCTTATTTTACAAACCAAACTGAACAATAGTTTCTCAAGGCCAAAACAATCCAAAGAAAATCCTACATGGCCCAGAAACTATTGTTCAAGACAAATTAACAAACAAACAAGTGTACAAGACAGCTAATTATTCAGAAATTGGTAGTTTAAATATATTTAATATATATTTATAGACATCCTGGATAATATGTGAAACACAAACAGAAATATTTGTAATACACATACAATCTATGTCCTGCCAAGGTTATAATTTTAACTTACAATGTGATATTTTTCAGTCTGGTAGAAGTAAATATCTTTCCAAACAAAGTATAACTAACTGCATATGTTTGTAACTTAATGGATGGATATGCAATGTCATCTGATGTTAAATTTACACTTCAGGAATATTTTCCCAACAACACCAAGCCCAAACTTGGTTGTTAATTTCCTTCTTTATTTTTTTGTGTCGTGAAACCCAAATTAAATTGGCTGCCTTCCATCTGAGCTGATCCACCGCAGCACTGTGAGGTTTGGGGCCATCAGCTGTTTATTTCAAACAGCCAACTCATTTACTGCCAGTGAAAGATTCCCCAGCTGCTCTACCCTCAATTACTACTGAAACAGCTGTAATCTCTTATCTGGTTAGCGTGAATGGACCTCCAGCCATAATTATTTACACTTATTGCGGTCAGGCCAGCGGCTGTTTGGACAGTGATAAAAATTATTGCATTTCTTTTTGCACAGTGAAGATTGGACTGACTAAGATAAAACATGTTGGAGAAGAGTCTTTTTAGATGCTTATGCCATATATAGAAAAGACTGAATGACTGTGTGCTATCAGTTTTAGTGCAACTTATTTTAGGATCTAATTTATTGACATGTTGATTTAAAATCTTTCCATTATGAATTTTTAGCTATTTAAAAATCATGAAGATTAATCTCTCTTCTGGTTGGTTATATAATGTGTTTGTGCTGCTCCACCATTTTAACACCATTAGCTTTGGCTCAGTTTGGTAAAACATCCCAGACCTTGATCCTGTTCAGTTCACACATTTAATGAATATAAATGCAGTTATTTAACATTCCTTCACTAAGAATCAAGAGTATCTCTTCTTATGGTGAATGCTAATCATGCCGGTTTGAGATGACTCCACAGCTTCCTACTTTGTTTAATTTGGAAAATTTGTGTAATATAGAAAATAAAACTTTGATGAACCATTTCAAAACTTTTCACATGTGATGTTACATTCATGTTTATTTAGATTAAATTAGCTGAAAAAGAAAAAAAAAACTTCCAATAACTTGATTATCCTGAATCTTGAGGCCATTATTTGTTTAAACTCCTCCCAAACAGTTTAGTCTTCAAAACTAAATGGTTTATTTTCATACCTACTCTAAGAAATTTGTTATGATATTTGGATTAGAGAACATATTTGTTTTAACTTTTTATATGAAACATTTTCATATAAAAAGTTACATAACTTTTTATGTTTTTTCATAACATAGAAAACAAACTACATACTTTTCTGTGTGTAGTTTTATATGATACTACACACAGAAAAGTATGTAGTTTGCAGCCTACATGAAAAAAAAGTGAGCAGTAGAAGCAAACATCATGAAGGAATCATCACGTACTGAACATATATGGATTTAGATTTTAGAAATGCATCTACATCCTGTTTCACTTAATGTTTCTTTATTTTCAGTCCTTTGTATTTTTAGCAATCTTTGCTTTGACTGACTTCTTTTCTTTCTTTTTCTTTTTTTCTTTTTTTTTTTTGCCCAGGCTTGGATTAAGGATTGTTTCCTTGAAAATGTGAAGCTCATAGGAGATTTTGGCTCTCTACCTCTACACTTTGTTTAATAGAACCATAATCTGAGCATATTTTCAGCATATAAGCTTGTTTCTGCATTATCTTTGACAGATTTGGCCACACCAGTTTATGCCCTTAAAAAGGCATGTTGTGTAATCAGAGCATTATGGAAACGGTCACAATAATTTAGGTATTCATGTTGGGGATTTCTGCAGTGTTTTTCTCAAAGCTCAAAATAAAAATATCCATACATGAAATTAAGGCTATGGACATCAACTGAGGTTCTTTTTGTTTTGTTTCTTCATTCATTTTTTTGTTTCCATTTTGGAGCTTTTCACTTGCAGCTGATTGTTTTTTTGCCCAAATTTTACCTCAGACTCTTCAAAACTTTCAGGTTGGATGCATCAGGCATATGGAGCTGAAATGGATGTTATTTTTATTCAGAGCACATTTCCAACATCCACAAATTAAACCAAATAGATTTGTCTAAATTTGTAATCAACATGTTGATTATCTCTGTGATTATTAGGCCTGACTTGGCTCCCATTCCCTTATCTATCTGCTTTAACTCACATTTGAGAATCAATGAAACAGATATGCTCAGGACCCACATTAATCTATTCATCAATGCAAAACTGCATAAAAAAATTTAACTTATTGCCTTTCAGCAACAACATATTGCATAAGCAGTTGCATAAATTTTGCAACCTTTTTCCATCTTGCATCTGAAATGGTTGTTGCTATTTTCATACCAAGCAGTCCGGTGTTAAGCTGAACTATATTTGTACTGGCACACAGTATGAATTAGCCATTTAAAAATCATGAAATGGAGCCAATTATAATAAAAGATGGGACATTTCCTTCCTGTGGCTCATTTTGATGACATTACTTGTTTATTGGAAGTCTTTCTTATGCTCTAAGCATTATTAGGAAAGCACAACAGAAATTAGAACAAAATAGAAATTATTGATTGAAGTCACAGTTGAGGGTTCATAAAAAAATCATCACTAAGTAAGTTTGCTCTTTAGAATTATTGTCCAAGATCACATAATTCCTAATCAATGATTAGAATCCTATTGAAATGTCCATTTATTTTAGAAACTTTACCTCCAACTGAAACATATGAAATGTGCTTTAGAAATATACTTGATTGATTGAAATATGGCTCACTGAAAATGTGTAATTATGTGTGATTAAATGTGCTGTTCAAATAAAACCTTTCATAAACTTTTGTGGCTCATTTTGCCCTCAAATACTTCCAGGTGTGATGGATTTTTCCCCACAGAGATAAATAAATATCCTGTTTTAGTAAATTACATCTTCCATATTTAAAAGGTCAGATCCAAATTGTAATTGTTTATAAAAGCTAGGTTAACCTTATAATTAAGTCATTTTTTGGTAAAACTCTGCTTTCCTTTTTTTTTCTCACCTGGTGGTTTAATCTGTAACCTTTCATTCTTCAGCAGGTTGTCATTCCTGCAAGCAGCTCCACTCATAGCTCTGCAGGATGAGCATTTGATTGACATGTCCTCTGATGTCCTTTTCCCGCCTCTCTCCCCCGTCTCGCAGTGCTGGGTGTCGTTCCTGAGCTCTGCCAGTGCCGAGACCTGGAGCTGGACTGTGACAGCGCTCAGCTAAGAGAAATCCCTGTAGTGGCGATAAATGTCACCGTGATGTGAGTAGAAAATAACCCCTTCTGTTTTAGGGATGGCCTTTTTTCAGCTTCATAAAGCTCAACAAGTCATTCATCAAAAGCTTTCACTGTCATTTCTTATTGGAAGTGTTGTCATGGATGTCTGCCCTCAAGGACCCCATGTTGGGGAAAAAGGTGAGGGCCTGTCATTATTGAAAAACGTACTCAAAAACAGAGAAGTGAAGTATTACCTTGACAAGTGTTTTCACTTTTTCTACTGCATAATAGAGAAAATTATGTTACCCAGTCGCCTAAATTAACCACAATTATACATTCTTAGTTGATATTCATATATAAAAATATTTTTTTGAGCATTTAACAGTTTCAGTGGAGAGGAAGCTAAACATGATCAGTTCAGTCATCTGGGAAAAAATACACACACTTTAGATTTAGGGTTTTATGAATCAAACTAAAGTTTGGTCTGTTAAAAATCAGCCCCTTATTGAGAAATTATTGCTTGTTGGAGGTGTGGACTCTGTTGAAGTTTTAGGCCTGATTTTACCTAATTGCTTTTGGCCATGACGTATGTAATGCACTATAGCTCAATGAAGCTTTGCAGCTAAAATGTTTTAAATGTTTCTCGTCCTCCAATTTTAATTGCTCAATATTTGGAAGTGTGAACAACACGGACTGAATGGCTTCATTTACTTCCTCTACTGCCATTTCCAAACTACAGCCGTATAGACAGATTGCAATTTGAAAACGGCGCAAGAAATCAACATCAATTGTTCACAGCAACTCCTTTTGTTTATAGATTTGTCTAAAGAAATCAACCTCAATGGGAGAAATCCAAGATGGAGCATTAAAGGGAAATAAAAAATCAAGCTGAACGAGGAGGTGATGAGCAGACTGACTAAAAATGATTCATAAATCTAGTCTGAAGTGCACAAAACACAACAGGTTCCACACTGTAGTTAAACAACAAGGTTAAAGTCCTTGTCAAACGGCGTTTGACTAAAGTCAAAAGGGTTGGAGACAGCTTTTTATTTCTCTTTCTCACTGTTTCCGAGAGGTTAAAGTCCTTGTCAAACGGCGTTTGACTAAAGTCAAGAGGGTTGGAGACAGCTTTTTATTTCTCTTTCTCACTGTTTGCGTTTTAATGATGTTTTTTTTTTAAACTCTTTCTCACATGCTGTTTTTATTTTAATTATGTAAAGCACTTTGAAATGCCTTGCTGCTGAAATGTGCTATACAAATAAAATTTGATTGATTGATTGAACAAAAAAGGAAAAGTGTAAAATAATTATCCAGTCACTTAAATAATCACATTGGCAACAACATCAAAGCATCTGTATGATTTTATCCTTCTGTTATGACTGTGTGGAGACTGAAAAGTTGAAGCCTTCATGCGTTTGTTGCTCTGCTCACTTAAGGTCCCACTCCAGGATTTCAAGGTTAGGTCAGAAACTTGACTGGATCATTTTTTTTCATCCATTCCGTTTCAAAATTGCTGCTGTGTTTAGGATCATTGTTCTGTTGGTAAAGCAGTTTGAGCCAGAGCTCAAGCTGGCAGGCAGGTGACCTCTGAGTTGACCCCAGAATATTTTGAGTCCATGATGACTGTGAAGTACCCTGATAGTGTGGCGACACATCATGACTGACTGTCGGAGTCGGGCGTTTACTGTTTAGTTTTCTCCAAACGTGGAGTTCTCCACTTTGATTACGTCTGTCCTTTGGACTATTTCACTTTGTTACTGCAAATCTTTAAAAACTTTTTATTGGCAAACATAAAGTAGCATTTAATTGTGACATGAAAGGCAAAACATGCACGTTTTCAACACTTTATTTTACAATTAAAAGTTTGAAAAGTGTGCTGTGTCTATTTTAGTCTACAATAAAATCCAGCCAAACCTCTAACCTTCAGAAGTCACCTAAATAAAGAGGTGTAATTTAATCTCAGTCAATGTAACTTCATAATGTCGGGCTACTTTATGTAAATCTGTCATGAAATTCAAATAAAATATACTTTGCTACAAAATGTGAAAAAGAATAAAAGAGCAAGAAGACTTTTGGAACGAACTACAACTGCTGAGTTTTTGTCATTTTGCTTGTCTGACCTTGGGGTGACTTTGCTGGCATGTCCATTTTGGAGAAGATTGACGGCTGTCTCTAATGGCTTCCACTTATAAATAATCTATGTCACTGTAGAAAGTTGGATTTCAGATTATTTGGAATTGACTTCATAATTCTCCCAGAAACAATTGCTTCCTAAATGTCACTGCTGATGTCTTTCCTGATGGCAGTGTTTTAAGACAGCTGCAGACCTGCCAAATCTTCTGCTTATAAATAGGTTGTCACGGTGATCAGGATAAGATACTCAAATGAATTTGATCAGCATCTTTTCCATGTTGGCTTTTGTTTATATTATTGTGTGTTTTTGTATCCTTCCTGTTAGATTTAAATAATTGTACCACCTACTAAAAGAAAAGGCAGTTTTCCTGATATCAGGAGGTTGTACGTCATTTCTCTGTAACTACCTCCATGTCTCGCTTGCGCTGAAGTCAACGCCTTTCCACAGTTAGACTGTAAAGGCTGAGAGGAGAGTAATTTAAGTTCAGATTGTACCTGTGCTCCCATATCTTTATAATGACACAAAATTGCTGTTGATTCTTCCAGCCATGTACTTTTCAGCTTCCAAATCTCACTGATTTCATTCATCAAGACTCTCCCAGTGGATGAGGATCTAAACTCTGATTGCCCTCTTTTCTGTTAAAGTTAGTGAGTGTGTTCGTAAACAAATGGTAACATATTTAGGTTGTTCTTTGAACAATAAAGGTGCATTAAGGAGGTTCTGGCAGACTACTTGACATTACATTTTCATCTCCTAATTGTTGCAGTCCTTCACATGTAACTAGAACTTTAACCACTCTGGAGCTCATCATTGGTTAAGTGTTTGTACGAATGCTGGTTTTCCATTTTCTTTCTAGCTTTTGAGGTTGTTTTGTGCCAAAAAATTGATTCACACAAGAATCCCGATTCTCATGTGAATCAATTTTGCTGCAGCAAAACAGAGGATACAGGGAGGGAATAATTCCATATAAGCTCTGAATATTATTCAGAACTTAGTAAATGTGTCATTATGCTTTGCAGAACAGAATGACGGTGCTTATAGATTTAAGCAGAAATCATTATGAATTATAGTTTTTAATTGAATATTGATTTTATCAAATTGTGGCACCAAAAATCAGAATCAAGTCGAATCATGACACAGTAAGACTCCCAGCCCTACTTAGTTTCTGTTTTTTAAGATCATTTTATCTGGGAATGCTATCATGTTCTACACGTTTTTATGTTTTCCTGTCTCCAAATCCTCTTTTTAATTAAGGCCTGCTTTAGTTCTGTATTATATATGGAAGAACCAATTTTATTCAAGTGTTCAAAGAGGAATGTGTTATAACCAGCAAGTACTGTCTTCACCATGAAATGAGAGGCACTTGTTTGACCCCTGCTGTTTCACAGAATGAATGGCTTCACTGATTGAGCTCTGTAATCCTGGTATTTTAAACACACCCCTTTTTAATTAATGATTTTATTATGCAGAATCAGCACCATGCACGTCTGGTCTGTTGATTTTCAATTGCTCTACACCTACTGGTGCTAAAATACAGTGGCGGGCCGTGCATTTCACACCTAGGCCTTCAGTAGTGCCCGGTCTGAATCAATCCAACCCTCAATAACTATTTTATGGCTAGAAAACTTCTACTGCAAGTACAGCTGCGACACACATAAAAAAGCATCAAAAATAACCTGATAAAATTGCAATACTATTTAGGAATATAGCAACATTTTACTCACCAAAAATCCTGATTATTTGTACACAAAATTCCTCTGTTTTTGGATGCAGTGCTTTCATCGTGCCTCCGAAATGAAAGTTCCTGCTTGCCCAAAAAAATGACACAGTCTATCAGTCTTTTTAAGATTTCCCTATTTTTCTTCACCTCAAAGAAAAATAGGTCAACTCAAAATCTGATTGGTTGAAGCAACAGTTTGATCGACATTTATTTTATGCTACATGGCCCGCAGAACTGATTGTGAAGGCCTCCAGGCAGATTTCTTTGACCCTGGCAACAAATAGTGGCTGAAATGTGATTGGTTCAATGCTTAAATATGAAAATACATGTCTGGAAGCAGCACAGCCAGGGGGTGAGCAATGAAAGGAAGCGGATAGACCATTTGCAATTATTTAATACGTATTTATGGACAAAATATAATTAACATCAGTCTGTGATTCAGATATTTTTAGGCCAGCAGAGAAGGCCTTGCAGGCCCTGACGGCCCACCACTGCTAAAATATGTACTTCCGCCATAAACAGCAGTCGATCTGGCTGTGCTGTTGCACTCTGAATGTTTTCAACAAAACTGTGAATCTGTGAATTTCTTATCAGCTCGAGTGTGTAAACTCCTCTTTTAACATTTGTTGGGTTTCTGAAAAGCTGAGTGTGTAACTCCAGGATGTAAGCAGCTCTCCAGCTGGCCTTGTCTCGCATCATAGCAGATGTTGAATGCAGCCAAAAGCAATGGAGTCTTTGTCCATTCATCATCAATGCAGAAAATCCCATGTATAAACCATATTTTGAAGTGGGAAAAAAACTAAGCAGAAACAAATAACTAATTTGGAGTGAAGCTAAAAGCTTTCAAACAAACAGTCCTTTTTTTTGGGACATTTTTTTGTCAAACAACATCACACAGATAAATTGTTGTTTAAAATAGTGGAGAAATATTGCATTGCATTGGGAAATTGAAAAAATAAAATGTCTAAAGTGGAGTCCTAGTCACGTCTCATAAATTACTTTCCTTTCTGTCCTTTACAAAAGCATGCATGTTGGTGGTCTGTGTGTGGAAAAAGTCAAGATGTTGTGTTTGGCTGTCAGCTTAAATTTTGCAGCTTACCAGAACAGAAGAGCAAAGAAGATTGTCTTATAATTTCCCCAGAGTCCATAGGTGAACACATCCAAAAGTCTGGTGTAACTACAAGTGATGAAATTACACTTTAGTGACATTCTAATCCATTCAAAGGTTTGGAAGCAAAAACAGAATCAACTGGAAGATTAGGAGCCTCTTGATAAAACTGAGTTTGTAAGATGGATCAGCAGCTTGACCGGGTGCAGCATGTTTATGGTTTTAATTTTCTAACTGCTAACCAAGTGTGAAAAGATCTAAAAAAATATTATTATTCATCAGGCTTTCCTTTGGTCTTTGTGTGATAAATCATTTGAAAATTTATGTCTGATGTTATTTACCTTGCCTTATATTCAATAATTATAAGTACATTCTAAAAGAATGAAGCAAACATTAGAAAAAGGCGACATTATGTTAAGAACGCGGAATGAAAATCTCATCTTTTGCAAATGGAGATGGAGAATGATAATTTGTGTGAGGCATTTTAATGGTTTTTATAATGCAAGGACTATTTTAATTTTATTTTAATTTTAATTTTATGTTAAAGACCAACTCAAAATACTGAATAATTCTGGAAGGAAAATGAAACACGGTTTTCAAACGTTTTACAAAGCAAGCATTTGTATTCAGTCCTTTTGAATGGAGGTCCATCTTTCCACAGAAAAATTACCTTACATGTACAACCACAGCTACAATGGGATGGCTTAGGTCACAGCTTATTCATGTATTACAGGGGCTTAGTCAAAGTCTAGAGCTAAATCCAATCTGACTGCACTGAGCCATTTCACAAAGATGGGCAAAAATGTTGTCTAGTTGGCAAAGCTGGTAGAGAAATACTATAGAAGACATGGAAACTGTGGTTCTGCTACGCATTTACTCAGGGAGGCTGGATGTCAAATGGTTCACCTTTTTACTGCAAAAGATTTCCTAAATAATCCATCATTTCCTTCCACTTTGCTGACATGCATTACTTTGTGCTGGTTTGATACATAAAATCCCATTAAAATATGTTGAAGTTTGCAGCTGCTACATAACGCAATGTACAAAAAATCCTGCTGATTAATAGTTTGGCAAGGCTTTAATTATTTTATAATTTTAATGATAACTATAAAGTGGTCTGCACACTAACATGATCATAATTCCTTCCTATTTCTCAGGTCCTTACAAAGAAACAGACTTCACAGGCTGAAAGCAAAAGGATTCTTTAACTATCAAAGCCTTCAGAAACTGTGAGTTTCCATCATCCTCTCTCCATATACACATAAACTAAAGTTACTTAAACCCTGTGCAGGAGACGTAGCTGCAGACGTTATGAGCCTTGGAAGGCTGCTGGGCATGCTGGCAGTGTTGATTGTTCTGCCGTGCGTGTGGATGCTTTTGCCACTGACTTGTGCTGTTTATCAAGCTTGCACAGTGTCACTGTGAGGACAGGTCTAATCCTTTGCCAGAACATGTTTGGCATTGTTGGGATTATCGGTTTAAATAGATTTAAAATGTCTATTATGTTTACATAAACAAGATGACTGAACAGCTGTTAGTAAAATATAATACTAATATCCTACAACACTAGGATGTTACCCCCAAATTTAGGCCTTCCTGTATATAAGCAGATTTCTTTGTCAGTCAGCCCAACCATATTTTGGCAACGTGCCTGTTTTTGTTTGCTCATTAATTCATCAGCCTCAAGATGTTTCTGTGCTTCTTCTGTAGATATCTACAGCACAACAATATTCAAGATGTGAATCCTGATGCATTCAGGGGGCTTCATAATCTGACAAGACTGTGAGTAAAGTAATAGTTTTTCTAATTACTAGATGTTTATTGTAATTAGATTATTATAACTTTTAACAGCTCTGTCACTATTCTGATTCTAACTTCAGATCATAAATGTGTGTGTGAGAATAAGTTCCTTTTGGATTAAAATCAAACTCTTATTTCATAAAACATGACCACAGTAGCTTGTCTGGTATTAAATATCACAAGTAAGAGACATGAACTCCTTTTTATTCTAGTTCTCATAAACTGTTTATTGATATTCCTATTGATATGAAGGGCAGCTAAATAAAAACAGCTATATGGGCTACAGTTAGAGCGCTTCTTTGACCAAATAGGTTCTGCACTATGGCTATTAATAGATAAATTATATCACCTTGTGCTCACAGTCAGATTTTCTTGCCCAAAAAGATATTTCTAACAGTAGGTTCTGGATAAATATGTACCACTTAATTATAACATAGTTGAGTGTGGCGTGAGCGCCCCTGCTTCCTCCACAGATTCAGCTACGTGTGTAACGGAAAGCGAAATCAGCCAGAACCCAAAACGCAGCCAACACAAGAGTAGGTTCACCAAATGTCTTTATTACAAAAATAATGGTAAGAAGGGGCTAAACAGGGTGTCGTCACGCTGGTTGGTCAGGAAGGGGGAAGTCCACAGGGGTCTGGGATCCAGCCGGGGAGGAGTAAGGTGGATGGGCAAAGGGAGGACTTGAGGGCTCAGGGGACAAACAGATGACAGGGACAAAATCCACCAACCAGAGGCTGAGTCATGGAACAATCCAGGTTCATTCACGGGAGGCCACAGGCAATGAAGATCCAGTAATCAGAAAACTTAAGGCAAGGTCAGCAAGGTCAGAGTCAGGCAGGGTTCATCAACAGTAGGTCAGAAATCATCCAGCAGCCAAGGGACAAGGCAAAAACTGTGGTCAAAAAACAGGCAGGATCAGAAAATCAGAAAACTTTGAAACATGAGACGAGGCTTGAAAGCTGTGACTGGGGCAACATGATCTCGCACTGAGCTGGTGACGAGCAGCTGTTTAAAGAGGGCGCAGCGCAGGTGAGGGTAATGGGTAATCAGCACAGTCAAGGTGGAGCTGAGGGGCTGAGATCATGACAACGGGGGAAAAGCTGAAGAGGTTTAATGCAGTACGGAGAGAAGATAATGGCACAACCACCAAAACAGGATATTCTATTCAAAACACTTCTTCACAGTCACAGATTGTGAAACAAACTGCTGATGTCAGCAGTATGATGGTGGAAAGTTTTTCTGGAAGGAAATATGTTGTTTTTACTTTTATGTACTCGGTGACTGTACATATGAAGATGCACATCTTTTTTCCCGTCTGTGCAAAATAAACAAAACTGAATGTTCAGAGACATTGACTGTATATCAAAATGTATATTTTTATATTTTTATTTATTCAGTAAAAACAATAAATGAAAAGTAAAACTGAAACATGTTTTAGTTGTGACTTGCATGAGAGCAGAGAGCAGATATTACCAGCTCTGTAAGGTTCTTATAATGTGAGCCATGATTGTGAATGAATAAATGCTAATGGTCAAGTAAAGCAGGTGTGAGTATGAACTTGAATGGCTTTGTAAGTAAATAAATAAAAGTTGATGAAGCTAAATGACTTCAGTAGATAATGACTTATGAAGCACAGTAGCACAAATAAACCCTTATTATTAAAACACATGCTACATTTACAGCAGGTTTTAATGAAAAACAAAAAATGTAAACAAAAACCACTAAAAAGGAACAATAAGAAAAATAAACAAAATTCTCCTTCAAAGATATTAATCATAAGAATGGACATTATTGAGCTCATTTTAATTTATCATGTGATCAATTGATTAGTTGCTTATTGACAGTAACGATACTGGTCAGAACTGGAGCATAAAATGATTTTATTTTTTAAAAAGATTTTTGTGTCTGAAATGGAAATAAACATCATTATTTTTATCTGACACTGTATGTAACCCATATGCTCAAACTATGAGGTAAGCACAAAGTCATCGTCTTGACAAACAAATAGGAACCTTTCAGGACGACTTTAAGTTTTAGCTGTGTGTAAATTTAACTAAGCACCTCCGAAAAAAGGTTTGATTGTTTGAAAAATGCCATCACAAAGAACTGAAGGTGGAGCGCTGCAGTCCAGGTTGAGCTGGAGAGATTTTCTATGAGTCAAGGTGTCGGAGCAGGATGCCAAAATCTGAACTGGTGCAGAGCTTACTTTTCTGCTGGCTGTAGATGAATGAGCAGAGCCGACACAGGCTTTCACAGAGATAGGGAGGCGAGTAAGGGAGGAGCAAAGCTGGCTGGTGTTCAAAGAGGAGAAAACTGAGAGGCTGGAGCAGAGCAGGGAAATTACTGAAAACTCTTCTAGACAACAAAGAGTAGTCAGCTATGGCGTAATCCCTCAAGAAATAGCGGTCGAAGAGTTTCGGAGCTCCAGTACTGCACGTTTACTGCAGGGCTTGATTAGTTATTTAATGTGTAAAGGCCGTGAAGAAAAATGTTTTACTAAGACGAAGACAACAGAAATTGAAACAAATCTACAACAAATTTAGATATGCTGGAAAAGAAACAATCATTAAACTTTAACTGTTTTAGATTAGTTAGGACCAGCAAACTTAACTCTATTTTCTAGATGTCATTTGCTGATAAAACTTTTTTTCCACTTTGCACCAATTGGTTGAATTGGTTTTTAAAAAACATTTAAAGCCGTAAAATGGAAATGTTGTTGCTAGGACATTAATCATCTTCCAACAGATTAGGGGGATATCATGTCCTGTTACATATCAACAGCTTTTTGTAGGGTTTCCTCATAATGTATGGAAAACTAGTTCATCTTTGCCTACTGGTTACTTTAACGTTACTAGTTATTATTTCAGGATTACCCACATTCTCACAGCTTATTTTAAAAATTGTTTCTGTCATTATAAAACATTCTAAAAAAAACTTCAGCACCTTTGAACTAACTTGGAATGTCATATTTTATCAAAGTTTGAAGACACCATAATGTGACCTTTTCAATAAGATTTCATAGTCACATAAATCACACATCTGTAATACTGCACGTTATTTTCAACCATGTTGTGCATGACCTCACTTTTCAACGACTTTTATTATAGTCCATATGTTTCTATAGTGTGAGGCCAGAGCCATTCTGAAACCTTCAATGAAACATAATTTGTCCATCATTGTTCCTTTGTAACAGCAGATTTTATTGAATTTGTACCCATATGACCTAAAATGTCAGCCTAATCTGGAAGAAAATTGGTTCAAATGATCGAAACAATCTGAGACTCACCAAGCCTGTCATAAACTAGGCAGCAGTATCACTGTCCACAGAGAGTTGAGTTATTCAGCATGGACTGAGGGTGCAAAACAAGAAAAAAACTTTTCCTCCAAAACTGACACCTTTCAGATTGACTGATATTTGTAGCTTCCTACACAAGGCAAGATGAATGTCAAGTGAGATGAAGCTGGAGCTGTTTCATTGTTGAGTTTTTGTAATTCTGTAATTGATTTTGCCTTCTTGATCACCCTGGTTGTTTGGAAGTGTTGTATTCTTCTGTGCCACATTTGTTTGTTTGACATGTACTGGTCACTTGCTCAATATTGTTTTTTAAGAGAGAACATGAGAAGAGGAGAGAAAACTGCAGTAAACAGTCTTCACCCACATATTCACCCATGTCAAACTACTTGAATAATTCTTAACCAAACATTTATTTATTGGAAGCTACGTGTGCTAAACGTTTTCAAAGTTAGCAAAACGCTAATGACTGAGTATAAGCTTCTGACTGACGCTAAATACAGGCTTAGCTTTGCTTGTTAGTTTCATGTGTCATATACAGAGTAAGGTAACATTTTTATTATTTTTTTTCCAGGTACCTGAGTTACAACAAGATAATAGTATTGATGCCAGGAGTGTTCAAGGACCTGCACAAGCTGGAGTGGCTGTGAGTCAGCAGCTGTTATGTTCCATTGTTTCCTTTTTCCTCTCGTCCTCCTCTCAGCGTTATATTATACACCACACGTATCTCTGCTGAGGCGGTTTTATCTGAATCAATGATCCAAAAATAAGGCGGAAACAATATTGTTTGTCTTTTCAGGATCCTGGAAAACAACAATATCCATCAGATATCTGCCATGACATTTTCAGGACTGAACTCCCTTGTTTTACTGTGAGTTTCTGCCCTTACATTATATACTTGATCTTTTACTTTCATCTCATGTTTTTTTGGACTATTTGAAGTGGTTGTTGTTCTTCCCCTCTTAAGAGTAAAAGTGTCTGAACATGAAGAAGAAATGAGCGACACTGTGTTTCTTTTTGTCTCTGATTGACAGGGTTTTGTTGAACAACTCCCTGGCAAAGTTGGATGACATCTGCCAGGAAATGCCCAGACTGAACTGGCTGTAAGTGGGATATCAGAGAATATCACAAACTGTCCTCTCATAAAAGTGACAAGACCTTTGATGGGTTTATTCTCTCTGTGTGTGTATCTATCCCCACATACTCTCTGTGTATGTGTGTGTTTTCCAAAACATGTCCTTGCAGGGACTTGGAGGGAAATCTAATTGAAAAAATTGGAAATGCTTCTCTCCATTCATGCACCATGTTGACAGTTCTGTAAGTGTAAATTTGCATAACTTAATTCATAGCTAAGGCAAAGGTTTGCTCTCAAAATATTTACTTCTGACTTAAGCTTGCAAATCCTACCCAGATTCACTTAAAACTGAAGCCACCTTGCAGCCAGAGCATGAAGTCAATACAGGCGATTCATTAAACGGAAGGAAGAGGCTTCGAGGAACAGCGGAGTAATTCAGTGCTTATTGACTTTTTCCAGGGTGTTGCAGCGAAACCGGATCAGCTACATACACGAACAAGCATTCTCAGTCCTCCAAAAGCTCGGAGAATTGTAAGTTCCTTTCCTCATTTATTTTATTTTCAAATCGCACAGAGAAACTATTCTCAAAATAAAAAGAGACAACGTTTGAGTTGCTTTTGAGAAAAAGGCTGAATGAACCACGTTAACATGTGGATCACTTTGAAAAGCGTCACATATTGTCTTCCAGTTCCAAGGACATTATCAAAACATTGATGGAGTGTTTGAAGGAGTGTGTGAACAGTACGTTCTGAAGGAGAGCAAATTTTAAGGGAAAGATTTCACAATGTCTAATGAGCTCACAGTTATGATGGAGGCTTCATTGAACAAACTCATGACTGCTTTGTACTACTTGCAGTTAAACTGAATATGGTCATTTAGATTAGCTACTTTATTGGGGCGCATTAGTTTGCTCCTTTGAAATGTTTTTTCCACTGCGATATACATTTCAGCTAATGTTCCCATTTTAAGAGCATTTCTTTTCTCTACAGGATTATTTTGATTATGAACTCTTGACCCTTCTGTTTCTAGAACTACAGATTTGTTCTCCTTCACTAACTTTCTTAACTGTCACAAAGTTTCTCACAAAGTACATGTAATGTTTTTTATTGAATTTTCTCCAAATGTCTGAACCCCAGAGGATATTTTTTCTGTTTTTCATTGAGCTCATGACTTTTCCTGGAGTTTTTCCAACTGAAAAACAAAGTAAAAAAATAAACAATAACTCATCAGAGGCCATTTTCATTCCAGTGCTGTACTATATACCTCCCCAAAAATAATCCACAAAATATATCACAAAACAAGTTACTTCTTACATACAGGTCAATTTGAATAAATTGATATTTAATTCATTTAAATAGTTAGATTGAAAATATATTTATATAGGGATCAATCACACTCACAGTGATATATCAAGTTTTTATTTATCTTAATTTTGATCATTGTGGCTTACATGCAGCTTCTGAACTTTGGAATATTACAAAAAAACATTTTTGTTCTGAAATGAGATCCTACTAAAACGTTTCACCCGGAACTACAGAGTATTTACACTCACTGCTTGGTCAAAACTTTTTTTGCGTAAATTACTGTAATTAATACAGCATAAAATGAAGGCAATTAATTCATCGCTCAAAGAAGTTTAGGGTTTTATTTAATATTTATTTAGCCTTTAGTTTACCAGGTAGAATGTTGGAAAACAATTTTCATTTATAAACCTGACATGACAGGAAAAGTACAAAAACACATAAAAAAAAACATTTGAACAGAAAAGCCTCAGTAATGTCTCTTCTCTTTGTAACAGTAAAGTAGTATACATCCTGGATGCCATCTTGGATAAATATTACTTAATCTAAAATGTCCTAGCATGTGATTGTGTGTTTTTGTTAGCTGTAAAAGAACTTAACTCTGTTTGTGTAAGAAAAATGATTTTAACTTTCTGAATAAAGGAGATTAAATGAATTAGCTTTCTAAACTATTGTGATTTATTGAGATGCTCCTCTAAATTGAGCATATTTAACCTTTATAGCCAGTATTATACCAAGTGTCTACTGTTTTACTTTTCAGACTGGGTATTATTTGACCTGTTTCTGTACAGAGGACACCATTCCACTCCTGTTGTTTGTATATTTCTGGCTTATAACCACAGACGTGCTGCGTGTGCCTGCAGATGTGAACCTTTTACTTCAGATCCTGTCTCCCTCTTGAGTTTTGAATAGTGCCCTTTTGCATTTATCTTCATAGCATCCCCCCAACTGTATGTTCCTTTTGTTTTCTGTGCCTCACTGTTGCCTGTACAAAGCTGATAAATGCCTCATGAGTTTTAGCATCTCCTGTTTCAGGGACCTGTGAATTTTTTATGCTCCTCTAGCAGTAACTTCGATAGCCGGAGGCAACATATTGTTTGTTCTCATTCTCCAGAACACACTGAAGGAAAATTTCCTTAAATTTTGTAGTAATGTCGCTTTGGATTAAAGGCTGAACTACTTAAAATTAGTTGGTCATATCTCAAGATTACTGTGACACTTTTTGTCCTGCCTGAAATATAAAAAATGGGCTGCAGACATTTAACAGCTAGGGGGTAATTGAAGCTTTTGTTTTTCCTTGCTGGATATTTGAGGGACAGAAATGTGTCATCTGTAAAATTTGAAAGCTATAGCACCGTTATTGTAACATCAGACACACCTTCTTTGTCTAGGCTGTGAAAGCTTCAGGCTAATTCCAACTGCTTGGGTTTGACTTTGAGACTTTGGAATAAATTAACTTAGCGGGAAATATTTTAGATAACGTCAAGCTCTTTACTTTTTTTTTTTTCTTGCAAATACTTTTTTGCATCCTTTTGTCCAAGATAAGGCCTTCCATGACTCTTTTATTATCTCTAAATCCCATCAAAGCAAAATAACCAGTGTTGTTTTGTTTCTTCTCGACTCTGTAGCCAGAAGCCAGTTACATTTCGCATGACTTTATTTATTCTGTTGTACTCACAACATAATTAAACACTCACCAATAATGCACATTTCTGCAAACTCTAAGATTTTATTTTGTCAACCTTATTAAGCATACAAAGTGTTGATAATAGTTGTTGGTTATTTAATCAGAAACAAGAAAAACAGAGAGAATGCATCTCGCAGCTCTGGCTGCTGGAAAAAAGTCAGTTTTAGTATTTTATAAATGTTTTTTAGTTACATGCATTGAACTGTAAATTGCTATAACAATAAATCTTCACTACAAAGACTTCAGAGGATGAAGATAAATCATGATGTAACATTAAAGCACTGCTTACATCATTGTACCTTAATCAAGTTAAGATATCTCTCCTTGCAAAAAAGGCGACATTTATCTTTATGTTTCTGCATCTTAAGATTCCTTTCTGGTTAAGAAGGTTATGAATTCTCCCTGCTATATTTGTGGTGCAGTAGGTGATTTCAAACACAGGTAAGCATGTCGACACTAACATTTCCTTGCCAGTGTACTTGTAAACTCATATGTTAGTGTTATGGGGAGTATCGAACGACAACGAAAGGCAAAAGTTTTCTGCTGCTTGTGGTGAAATCCAACACATGGGACAGAATAGTAACAACAG